>NC_056472.1:5023604-5187351 GCF_008729295.1 Plectropomus leopardus
AATTTCATGCCAATCCAGTGTTTCCCACAGAATTTGAATCTATGTATGGCGGCAGCCGATTATAGGTTTGTGTGTCCCTTTCTTTTATCACTCTGAGTTATTTCTATCCCTCAGCAGCAATTTGAGTCACAGCGTAGATAATTTATAAGTTGATCCAGTCAGAGGTGAGCAGATCGATGCATGAGAGGAGAAGCAGAGTGCCCCTGGTGTTCTGCTGCTTCATCGGTGACAACAGTATGCTCTGCACCCCGTGAGTGTGGTGCAGTGCATAACCAAACAGTATAGTAGCACTCCCCATGAACAATCCAGCTCCAAAAATAGAAAATAAATTTGTTGCGGCACATGTTTAAATTGTGGCAGCCCAACATAAACAACTGAGTGTGCGGGAAACACTTCCTTCCAACTAACTCTTTGCTAAGTTCTTTGCAAGCATGGCCAATGTGCAAATCTATGTTAGCAACCATCAAGTTAAACAGTAGATATCCTCAAAGTTTAGAGTAGGGTGTCATATTTTTTTGCTTTTCCAAAGCCAAAAACGCAAGAAGAGAAATGGTGTATAAGGACTGACCACTATGGGAAACTTGACTCACAGCTAAATCCATTGAAAATCAACTTCATCTCCTTCATTTGCTGACTGACTGACTGACTGACTGACTGACTAACTATTAGTCACAAGCTTCTTAAGTTCTAACTTCAAGTTAGGTAGTTGTATACCATTTGGGGCTGAGCAAACATACCACAGAGAAAAAGAAACATTAGTGATGAAAGGAAGGTAAGAAGTGTGGTGCCTGATGCTTGCAATGGGAGCAGTGAACTTTTTCTTTGGTCTCAAATGCCTGTTGTAGACCTTTCTGTCTACTTCTATCAGATATTTCAGAACTATTTTTCCAGAAATTTGCTCTTATTACTTTTGGAATATCTCTCCCTGATATTGTTGAAAATTCCACATAGTAATGTCAGGTAATAAAGTTTGGAAGGCATGGCAACAGTATCCCTGGGGGTGTGGGAATTAGCGAAGGGCGAATTGTTGAGACTATATAAACGTATAAGTAAAACTGACCTGCTGTCAAAGGATCAACAAAGTCAAAAGGACTCATTCTCTGGGAACCATGTTTATCTATACCAATTATCATGGCAGGTTATCCAATAGTCATTCTGACATTTCACTGTGAACCAAAAGAACAAAACTGGCCAGCATCCCTTGAGCCATGCTGCTACCATGGCTGAAATTAAAAGGAAAGCTTTTAACAGATAGAATTTATGAGACTGAAGGGTTTTGGTAATCTTACCCCATTAGATCATCATAGTCATCAGAATTTATCCTCAGGGAAAATATAGCCTGGATATCTGTACCAAACGTCATGGCAACCCATCCACTGGTTAAATAGACATTTGACCCAAAACTTTAAGCATTGTTCCCATGGTGGCACCAAATGAAAGTCAGAGGATCATCAAAGTCATCAGTATTTATCCTCTGGGGAACATGAACATCTGTAAAAAATTTCTTGGCAATCCAATTATCTAATTTAGTCTTGACCATGTCAACACGCCTTGCTATCTCGTGCATGTTAATCTACATATTTCTATGAGCAAGCAGAATACAAGAGATGAGACCCAGGTTTATTTTAGGAAGGTCTAATAGGTCTCCAGAGAAGGTCGATGTCCACAGGTCAAGACACCTGACAGATGATAGCAGCTATTCAAGAGAGCTGTTATTGCAAGAGGCCTCTCCAGGAATATGGGATGTACGGATGGAGACGAGTTGAATTTGACACTGGATTTAAAAAAATCAGATAATGAATGGATTTGTAGTAGTCAGACATTTGAAAGTCTGACCTGATATAACAGACACTAAAAAGGGTCGTTCAAAATGCACTGCAGGAATCGAGTGATGCCACCAGTAGCAACATGCCCGAGCAACTGGATGGAATTTTCATAGCAGCTGCTGACTTAAATCAAGTCATCCTTCAACTCTAAAGATGTAGCAGGACCAAGGACAAATGTTATTTCTTTTTTTAAACTTTGTTTAAAAAATGACAAATAAATCTAGCTTCTACCTTCTACTTTCTCCCTTCAGAAAGATCCATTTGTTCATTTTCGCCCATCTCCATTCTATTTTTATCTCTTTGGTGGCGTCTTTTCAAGCCTTGGTACAACTGGTTTACTACAGTTCATGACAGTTTGAAAATCGTCAGGACCAAAATTTCCTGGCTTGCATGAATTAAGGTTTCATCGCTAATGTGTCACCGTAGGAAAATCGACTCCATGTCTATTTAGCTGTCTAGAGACTAAAACAATAGTCTTTTCCCTCAACATGTTTCCACTATTCTATAGAAGCCATCATAGGTATGTAATCTGGCTTTAAAGAGCAACATCTGTATTCCTCCCAGTTCTCCAAAAAGCCTTCAGAATTCCCCCACATCTGGAAGGAGGGGATGCCCTGCCCTGGCTGCGGTGCAGGCCATGGACAACGGGTTAGGAGAAAAAGGGGGCTTGCCAGGTGCATCCAAAAACATCTGGATCCTTGAACAGATGTGCAAACCATACCATCTGGAGAAGTGTTTCTGCTGACAGATCGCTTCGAGGCAAACATCTTTCTTGACAACAGCACGGTTCAGAAGTGATGACAGATCAAGTCTGAATCGAACCTGTCTGCAAGGTTATATGATATGAAATATAACTTAACAATTCTTATAGCAATAACGCATTGACCCACACATTATTATTCACTATTATGAAAATAGAGCAGTTAAAGATTACAGTTCAAGAAGAGTAAGTTAAGTTATGCCAGTAAGACTCAAATTTTCTTATTTGTACGTGCTGATGACATTACGTGATTTGTGTGTGTGTGTGTGTGTGTGTGTCTCAATTTTTGTGTGTGATGTGTGTGTTAAAACAATCCACCTATATGTCTATACAAAAACAATGCCTTTGATGATCATTTACAAGGTGCCACATGTGTAATTACGCTATACAGGCAAGTTTTAACAACATGGTAACAACAATAGCACGACAGGGACAACCCTGATGCTTCAGTACATCAGCTGGTCGGGCCCTTAGGGTTCAGACCAATACAATCTATGGTTTGCACATAAAAAACCAACACTCATTCTTAAATTATCACATGTTGCAGCTTTGTCAATGAACCTCCGTAAAAGTATTTTTAGGTATCCTCCTGCATCTGCTTTTTTACACTCCAGGATGCTGCTACAGGGATGTCAACAAATGCACATGAAGGAATTACACTGCACGTGGTTATGTTTCGGCAACAGAACATGGCAACCAACACTGGGACATCAACAAACGCACATGCTGGCAGGTGTCAGGTTTAGGCAGCATAGTCATGGATGGTTAAGATTATGGTTAAATTCCACCGGGTCCGCCAACGCTGTGTTAAGGCCATGGTACAACCTCCGGAGCCGATTGCGGCTATTCTAGACAATGTTCATGATTGCAATGGGCACACCTCGGAGCGTCTCACAAGTGTCCCAGACACAGCTCCCTCGTCTGCTCCGTGGAAAATTACAATTTACAAAAACACAGTTCAAATCTCCTACTTTACTTTACTTTATTTCTTTAAGAATTAAATTATTAATTATCCATCTGTATACTTATTATGTTGGATATGTTTTAACTAAAATACAGCCACAAATATTCAATCTATTCCATGTATAACTGGATTTTTAAAAATTTTATATTGATCCCTATAATTATCAAGATTGTTTTTCTCCTATATACAGCCGAAATTCTTTTATCTACTTTGTTCATGGCCGGACTGTTGACTACAGCACAACAAAGTGGGTAACAGAAGCAAAGCATTTATATATGTAGTCTAATTAGCCATGGTAGAATCTTTAAAAAATCAAGGAAAAATGACTACAAAATCAAAGGAAAATGCTGCTTTGAAACATCCACAGACGCTCTTGCTGGGATATAGAGCCGCGTTGAGGACGGAGCAAAACAGCATCACAGACTTAATGTCATTGACACGCTGCCTGTGGAATCAATGTGTAAAGAGAAGGAAGCGCATGGTGAGGTGTAGAAAAATACATCACATTCAAACAGGAAGCAAACACCACACTCAAAGCATGTGAAAGATGCCTTTGGGCGTCACGCTTTTACAATAAAAGCAATGCACAAAGCGACGCTATTTTACGAGTTCAGAATGAGAACGGCCTAAAAAAACAAAAAGTGTAAAGGGCTCAGGTTTGGCTCAGTTCCTATTCTCTAAGGCTCTCGCAGGTTGATCTTGGCCCATTTATTGCATTGTTTACATTTACCACTTTAGGCAAATGATACAGATTGAAAACGAGGCGTGGCGTGCACTGGAGGCACTGAAGGGGCATATTGAGACATTTCTGGAGGTGATGCACATAAGCCAGCTGGGTCGGAACAGGGTTGGATCATGTTTTCAGCACAAGCTTACTGCCATAATGAACCTTACTTTGTAGGTTTCAGTAAAGTTTGCTTTGGTCGGCATCCCAGTATGATTGCTGTGATCGCACCTGCCCAAACAAACACTCCAGGGTTTGATTCGAGCGAATAAAACAAGACAGGTGTGAAAATGCCCTAAGAAATGATCAAGGGGAGGTAAAACCATTCAATTTGCTAACTTAGAGAAAAAAACAACTGAGCAATACAACCAGTAATAGAAATAACATTACAACCAGTGCATGTCTTGTTTCATGTAAGACGATCAGGATAAGAGTACATAGTGTCCGATGTCTGTCTGTCTTAAACAATGTGCCCCTGGGAAGCCACTTTATCTTATGAGGGCATGATGTCCAAGATGCGCATTGTAATCACTTACACAACCAGCGGAGGATGATCACCTCAGGCCAGATTGACAGGTTGTTTGTGAAAATCCCTCTTGGGTCTACGGAAAGCAATGAAAAGCAATAAAATCAACCAGTCTGGGACACGATAAGGGCCAGATGGCCAGCTGCTGAATGCTAGCTGTCTTCACTTCTCGGGAGATTTATCCTTTCCGTCTGCACTCCGCTTGCTTTTTCACTTAGGGATAAGGAATCACTATTCCTACCTCAAGACTGACAGTCACCTCTGGGAAGCTATCACATGATTAATGGCTTTGTAAAGCTACTGGAAGTTTGGAGACGGGACAAATTTGGTGTCCACTCCAGATATGTTTACAAAATTCCTAAATGTCAGTGTTTGTTTGCGAGGAGGGGTTAGGTGACGAGCAAAAAATGTGGCCCTAAGCCATTTGAGGTCCAAGGCAGCGAAGCATCGTCTCTCTGGGGAAGGAGGGTTGACAGTGATGAAGAATAGATGTTCCTCTAAGGAGACTAAGGGAGGGCAGATTATGGAAACCTCCTGTCTCCCGATGATATGCCTATGCTCTTAACACAGACGGATGTAGAGGAGTATCAGGTATGTGTCAAGAGGCCTGGATAAACTTTGACATCTCAGAAATAACATTTATGGTACATTTTTACAGATTACTGCGCACAATTAATTTTACAAGAAGCTCAGTTGAGTGACATTCATGCGTCAAGCAGGACTTTCCAGAATTAGGCCTCGGTGGATAAATCCAGAGGACTGTCTGGACACGGGCTTCAAATTTATCGATATGAAGGCAAATCCAACTTTCAAAAAAGCATATTTATGTGAAAAATCAACAGTGTTTACTTCTAGGTTTATTTATCTCAAAACCTGAAAACATCACATGACCTACAGACTTGTCTCTGACGCACATATTCCTTGAAAGCATTTCACAGTTAAAGCCTTCAGTGTTTTCCTCTTTTCTTTCATTACCTAAAACGTATCTGTCCAACTAGCATGTGTTGAAATATAACTTCAAAACTTGCTGTGGGAATTGTTGACAAGTGATTAAAAATTAAAAGGAGTAGACTTGATGGCCCCACTGTGGATGCCCTTGACCCATGAAATTGAATGTGGTGTGGCTGTAAATTCTCCAACAGTTGAGAACCTGTGGCTTTTTAACACCCATCACATTAGTGTGCGCCTGAAGCCCATAAAAAGAAGTAAGTGGCTCTTCTGTGGTTGGCAGAAAAGTGCACAGTCACAGCACGGCACCACCACCAATTACCAGCTGAAAAACACAAACTTGGATGCAGCAAAGATTTTATGGCTGGTCCCATATGGACCACGGTATGGTTAACGGTTTAAGACGCTTGATTAAGTCCTTGTGTGAAACCTGGGTGTTGATGGTGAGTGTTGGGGTTTGGTGACAGATTGAAAGCCTTTTGTTGGCATCTGATTCAAAGATATAATAATGGCTTTTTTATTTCAAAGACATGTTTTAAAGCTCTGTTAGTCATTATAATGACAATAATTCAACAAAGTATGATGAGGTCCCTTGTAGTGACGAACCTGCTGAGAATAATCTCCCAGTTTTGTAAGTCTATGTAAATTTTTAGCCCGTTTTTGCTGCTTGTTTTTGTTTGAGGGGTCATACAGCTACTGTATGGTTCAGTGCTTGCTCCACACTGTTACCGGGAGGCAGGCTGATTTTTTTAACAAAAAGCTCTTGTAAACACACTAGCAGACTACAGTCATCAAGCCAAACCTTGCTAACACGGCTTTAAAACCTTGTAGCGATGACGACGCAACAGTAGTGTAGTTTGTTCATAGCATAGCATTAGCTTTTTTCTTAGGCTTCAAAAGCTCTGCAAGTGGTGTTCATTTGTATAGATTATCTTGCTGAAAAAAACCCCCACACAAACAAGTATCATAAACATTTCTTTACCACAGGGCTTATTTACTGCAGTGATCTCAAATCCAATGGAAAAATCCCCAAGGATTTTTGACAAAGCAACAAGGGAGACGCTGATGCTGTGTTCACAGACATCACGGACATCACGGAAAAAAAAGACAAAAAAATCTGACGGGACGACAGGACAGCAAAATACAATACCAATGATGATATGTTGCTAGGGTGATGTGTCAAAAAATTGAATAAATATGTTAAAATTATTTTGTGCCAATTACTCTATGTAATTATTGTAGCCATTAACAAAGCCATAAAAGGAAGCTTTCGCTTCATATTCTATTGCAACCTTAAAATAATTGTTACATTTCCTCCCAAACATAAAGAAAGTTAAATTCCCTTCAAAAGTCATTTGTTCGTTCATTTCTACGTGTTCATTCATATGTTCGCTTTTCGTGCAACATCTCGGTAGAATTTAAATTTTTGATCATACAATTCCGGATGTTGTTGCACCAAAATTATTACCTTTTCACTGTCCAGATTGTCCATGTTTTTTCCTTGTGTGGGAGCTACGCAATATCTGCTTGAAAATTCCATTCTGTGGGACAGCAAAAAGTTGTTTTTTTTTTTATTTTGGATGGCAATGCCTTCTACCATTACACTAAAATGACATCCAGTTTGCTGTCTACCAACTGCTGATTCCATGTGAACACAGCATAACTTCCGGCTTGGCTGACAGAAGAACATAATTTGTGGGGCACTCTATTCAGTGCACCTGTCCAGTTAAAGTTTCAGAAAGCTCCAAAAAAAAATGTGTGGGGGGGGATCAGGGTTCAGATGATAAGTGGTGATGTGACAAGCACTAGGTTACAGGCAGGCCTTTAATCAAAATTTTGAGAGATGGCATGATTAGTGATTATTTGTCATTTTAAAGATTAAGATGCAATGTTTTTAATCTCTGCTTTTTTCTCATTGGATTATTACATTTACATCTAGTTTCAGATTTCTAAACAGAAACAGGTGTTGCTTGTACCCAGTGCCGGGCAAGGTACTCTACGTGACTTCTCCTCATAACAGTTCCAAAAATAGAGCGGGAAAGGGGTTAAATATAGTTCATGTCATTTTATTTTGGATCTGATGACTCTGTTAAAGTGCACTGTTACTTGTGGGGTTGTGAGAGTGGTGTACAGTTGCTCTGGCCGCTGAATACAACTTGAGAAGCAGTAGCTCTGCACATTAGGGCAGTAATAGGAGAACAGATAACTATCTAGATGACGCTGTATGTGAAACGAGTGTTCCTGTATCGAGGTTTGGATATCAGAGTTTTGCATGCATTCCAAAACGGCTGCTTTTTTCCACTCTTCATGTTGGGTTAATCATTAGCAAATACCTCTATGTGGTTGCAGGAAATGTCAAAAACAGCAAAACAGGTGGTTTAAAAGACAGCTGGTGAAACGGACTGCTGCTGACCTTTTAAACAGTGTGGTCACATGGTCAAAAGATGATCATCAGTTAATCCTCCCCAATTACTCTGATATGCCCCTTGGGTGCCGAAGGCAGCACGTACAGAGTAAATTCTGCTGCCGCACACATTTCTCGACACAAGCAACTGAGCTGCATGTATCCAACAGTGAGAAGTTTCAAACAAGAGTCCCTGCAGGGGTGAGGGGCAAAAAGCTGAGGGGAGAAGGGTGGAAGGAGGGACAGGGGTCCTCACTGGCATTTATCCCCTTCCCAGAGGCACTTTGCAGAGTGTTGGCCCTGCAGCAATGCTGAAGCCATCTGTGGGTCCTCTCAGCAGAGGCCACGTAAAACAAGACGTGTGCTGTGGTTTGACCTTTCACGGTCCTAACTATAATATTATCATAAGACGAGCGATCACATTGCACTTTTCCCTGCGGTGGGATTCAGTGTCCATATGAAAAGGTGATGAGTGAAAACCTCGTGTGGCTATATGTATTCCTGTAATCCAAATGTGGTCAAATCATAGTCAAAAGAAAACCACATTTTCTTCGATTTGAATCCCTTATTGAGGCACCACAACTACATCAGGCCTATTGAACGTGATTAAGAAATGATATGAAAGATTTTTTTTTTTAAAAATCACATGCTTTTAAATGTTAACTTCTTCCAGTCCTCTCTTTTTTTGGTTGCAGAGCAAAGTCAAACTCAATTTGTTTCCCCACAGGAAACCTCAAGCAACACTGAACACCAGAATGAGGGCGTAACAGACTAATGTCTTTAGGAAGTGGCACCGCCACAAGTTAGCGCAGTGTCAAGGATTTGCTAAACTTTGTGGTTGAAATTACAGTGCAAATCTCTGAAGCATTTTATGCAGCCAGGGATAATATACAACTATCTGTCAATACTAAAGGCCGAGCAGCTGGCACTAATTGAGGGAAAAGAATTATGGGTAGGAGCTGGCACAGTGTTCATCTCGGGCTTGGAGCTTGCCAAAAACCCATTCCGATGGTGCCACAATGAGGCTAAGGGGTAGTAAGATACTCTGGCTTTAGGACAGAAATCAAATTAGGGAGTCAGATGTCACCCTGCGGGTTCAAGAGTGCTGTTGTTAATCCAAGGAAATGCAAACTACGCAAGAAATCAATATACGAACCCAAAACATTAATATATAATTCAAACCGTTTCAAAGAGTAAATCAGCTTATGAGCTAGACTGGTATCACTGGGTGTGAACAAGACAGGAGAAGCTAACCATCCAGCTATTCTAAACATTTTTTCCTTGTGTCTCACTGGTGTTTTACATCCTAGCTACCGCTTTCTCCTCTGGTGCCTGTTCCCAGGGGCTTTTTCTGACTTATCATACATTTTTATTGTTTATTGTAGGTAGTTCTAAATTTTAATGATATGTGTCCATTTGTTTTGTATTGTCCTGTGGACTGTCCTATGATATGTCTGCATAACAGTTTTTTCTATGGTACCTGCACTAGCAACTTGCACTAATTCTGGCATATTTACATTGATGCTTACTGCTAATACATTGACTAATTTACACAGTTCTAATTCAATAAACTCAATAAAATAGATGAATATTCATAAAGTAACTGTATTAGGGTTGAAATGTGTTCTTTGTTGCACAGAATCTGCTGAGAAATGTCATCAGATTAGCAGTAGTTTCACCATTAAGTCTGAAAAAATCATCGTCTTTTCCCTGCACCTGCAAATTATTACTGCTCCTTGGGTTAGCTTTACCAAAAATAATCTATGGAAGGTTTGCACCAACACCATCACACTGTGCATTCACACTGTAAGTAAAACACACTTCACGGTCTAGTGTGTAGTATTTACTGGCATCTAGCATATAGGAGAGTTATGGTCGCCCCTGCAAAAATGCTAAAAACTCATAGATTTTACTTCTACTACTACTACTACTACTACTACTACTACTACTACTACTACTACTACTAATAATAATAATAATACCTAGTCATGGGACCAAAGATGGTGCCTATTCATTTCTTTGGAGTTGCTCACCTGGCGCATCTGTTAAAAAAGTTTTCTAGCTTCCAGTTTTACATCTACGGTATGCAGCCCACTGAATATGCGCAGTAATTTTTCTCCTGCTGGCCCCGCCCACAATTCCTGCTCAGCTCCCTTTACTCAGCTTAGGGAAAGTTTGACAAATATCAAAACACCATGGTTTAAAAAAATCATAATAGAAAGACTGAAGTTAGAGTTGCACAGTTTTACAGACCTCACTTTTAAGCTCTCCTGCCACTGCACAAAAAACCTGCAAACATGCACTAACATCTGACTTTTTAATGTAGTGCTAAAACTTAGTAACGGGTATTTATCAGCTCCGGCTTCAATCAGTATTTATGGAGATACAACACCAGTGTGAACACTCTAATTTTAGCCCCTTTACAACCAAGATGCAGTGGCGCGGCCTCACAAAATACCGTCTGTCTCCATCCAACGTGACGCAGAATGTCACAAACACAGACACATAAACACACACAGAAAGGCACAACTCATCAGCTGCAGAGCAGTGTACACAGCTCTGCTCTGCTGGCAATGGGAAAGGAGTCTAACCTGCATACATGCACTAAGTTCAGTGGAAAAGGTGTAGTACAGTGGTGGTCTATGGGGAAAATACTTTTTGGGAATTTTTTTTTTTTCCCCTGCTGAAATACATCAAGTGGGGTCTAGAAAAACTGTCTGAGCGGGTTTCCTGCCCTTTCTAGAGCCAGTGTGTGTTTTATTTGTTCTGGGCTACTGAAGAACATGATGTACTCCGTGGAAGAGGACCCGCTCTGTATTTAGATATAAATTCTAAGGTAATGAAAACATACAAATCTTATTTACAGGAGATAATACACTAATGAAAACATAGTAATGAATATCATATTCTATTTCTGCCAAAAGAAGTAGTTAATTCCTACACACTGGCCCTTTAAGGCTGATCCTCAACTACTGGTCACTAAAATACAACATATTTAGTAAATTGGCTAAACAGCCACACAGCAGTCAATGCTACGAATACATTACCTGTTCACACTCCTCATCAACACTTTTTGGAGCCAGTCTAAAGACTCTAACCTGCGTCTTTTCACAGCAGCTAACCCTTCCTTTTCATGCTCAGTGAAAATCCGAACATATTATTTTTTTGTTGTTCACAGAGCCAAACTAATCATTCTGTTAAATTAAACGTTATGTGATATATTGTGATATTTACAAAATGAAAATAAAAAACTCAAGGTCCAAATGAGTTTCATGCTTAATCATAGCACAAAATGTGAAAAAATACATTTATTTTTATGTTCTACTTGTAACAAAGTTGGACGTCATTTAAACAGTCAGAAGTCAGTCAGTTTACTTTGTCCCATAGATATTGCACCGGTCTTTTTTTTTTTTTTTTTTAATTTTTAAATAAAACTATAGCTCTAAAGGCCTTAGCAGAGCTTTAGCTTCCTGGTCTGTAGTGGGGATGTCAGATAGGTGTTGGAAGAAAGGTCGTCCATGGATGCATGTCCGGCTGCTCTCACCGAGCTGCTGATCCATCCGTAGAAGGGTTTCCTCCACATCTTCCCTGGATAATTTTGGAGGTAGCTGACGGGCAAGTCGCACTGCTTCACCCTGTGAGGCAAAAATCACAATTCAAATACTTAATAAAACAAACGCAGTGCCTTTCTTCATCTTTATTCACAGCATCTCTCACTTGTAGGTAGTTTGTGACTTTAAGTGGCCGGCACTCTTGCACGGTCCTGGCCTTCCTGTGGAGAACTGCAGTCAGGATCTCCCTGAGGTCCTCCACACCGAGGAAAGGCACGCAGTCTGCCATTGCTGTCACTTCCAGATGTCTCTCGGCTGTTGAGAGGCCTGGCCAAAACAAGCAGAAAACAAGGATTAATATACTCCAGACGCTACTACTATCTCCAGGAAAGAATAATAAATAAATATTGTGGTTTACGGCTGGACTGATGACCAAGTCAAACAAGCCAAGGGCCAAATGGAGTGTTAAATGACTAATAGAAGCCCCAGCAGACTGGAAGGAAGTTGTCTTGTAGGGTGGAAGAATGATAGCTTCTCATTTCATGAGGAAATACTGCAAATCATGCACAATTCATATTTCTGATACACGACTTTGGATGCAAAATGAACTCACAGAGGTAAAAAAAAAAAACCCCGGAGAAGTAGGGGCAGTTATATTTCTTAATATTTCTGTACTGGTTGTGTTGCCTGTGTAAGACTGCATAGACCAGTATGTTTGATAGTTAAAATCTACACTGTAGAAAAGTTTTAATGCAACACTTTTGATGGTATTAAAGATAAAGATCTAATACTTTTTATGCATTTAATAGATAAATTTGTCTCAAATTTTGGTCACAAATTTGTGACAAACTCCCCTCAAAACACCTGTGTATTAATGATGCTGTTTAATCAGCATCTTGATATGCCAGATCTGTTAGGCGGATGGATTATCTTTGAAAAATTTTTAACAGATCTGTGACCAAAATTTGAGAGAAATATATCTATCGAGTGCACAAAACAGTCTTTGATCTTTACCTTAAAACTGTAAAAAAATGGGAGCAAAAGCAAAAGTTCTGCGTTTAAATTCTTGTTATGTATATGTAGAGACCAATAACTGACAGTAACAAACTTCCTTATTGCAATACAGCATATTTAACTCCATACAGACTTTTTTTTTTAATCTGCAGGATCACATAGTACATGTTTTTGAAAAATAAACACAATTTAACCCTTTGAAACCTAAGCAAATTGGTTTGCTTTCTTGAAAATCATGGGATAAGACAACTTAACAAGATATGGCACAAAAATTAGCAGGAAATTAGCAAAAAGTTACAAGGAAATTATCTTAAAATAGGCAAAAAATAAATAAAGAAAGAACGAAAGAAAGAAAGGAAAAAAGAAATGACATTAAAAAAATGCTGAAAATTAAAAACAAAACAAAACAAAAAAAAAAACTAAGTTCTTGAAAATTGTGTGCCCACTGCTCACTGCATTTTCCCCCATGTTCCCAAAAGAAATCAAACCAACTTGCTCAGGTTTCACAGGGTTAAACAGCTTTTAAAAGGCGTCTGAACGCAGCACATGAAGAACTGATGGTGATCCACGTTTCAAAGGGTGAAACAATCCAAACAAAAGGATAAGATTCACAGCAAAGATTGTGCAACAAAACCATCTTATATATACCGCTACCTTCAGTCCCATGCACACCCACCGAGGCTGGCAGTGCCGAATGAAAATTCCTTGAATTTCTTAAAAGGGCAACCATTCTCATCACCTGCACACTGGGGTACAAAGCCCACTGTGAGACCACTCTGTCAGGCAGAGAGCCAATGTCAACTGAGGTGAACCATTCCAGCAACCAAAACAACCAACACTCACAGGACACTGTATACCCCTCTGCAAGCCAACAGGGAAATAAAGTCACAATAATGATGGAGAAAGCCACGAAAAACAAGTTTAATTGGAGTTATTCTGTCTTATTTCCACCTTATATTTATAATTAACATTACCTTTACCTATGACCTAATTCATCAAAGAATATACATGATTAAACTACACTGATGCTTTATACTGGGTGGGTGTTAACAGCTACCAGATTAATAATAATAATAATAATAATACATTAGATTAGGTTACTGGGTAATACTTACTTCAAAGACAACTTGTCTCACAACTTCACTCTTGTAAATGTGTGTGAATAAAGATGATGTAGTCAGTGTACAGACTGTATGATAAAGTTGTCATAAAATATCCTAGTTATTATTTCACCTGTCATAATCCATATAAAAGACAAAGCTTTTAATTATCAAGAAAAAACATACTAGGTTGTTTGGATTTACAGTATATGTCAGCTCTCACATACTACCCATTTTGCCTATTTTATCATTTATTGGTTGTCATGATGGACAGATTTGTTGAATAAATTGGAATATTGAGTCATATCCACAGCTAATCCGATAAACAGAAATAATTGCCTGTAATCGGGTTACTCGGGACTTTGACATTTCTAAGTTACTGGTGAACTGTGACATTAAATGAGGGCAAGTGGCTCCAACATTTGTTAAATAAAACTAGATGATCCATGAGACCTTTAAACAGCTACACTCAAAGAAAGAGAGGGGCTTGTAATCAGTTTCAGAGGAACATGATTGGCAAATTCATGTTCAACCATATTAGACCGCCTAATATGGTACAAACCTTTATTTACAATGTACCTGGAGTGAGATGGATTTTAAATCCATTAGCTACAAGCCTGGGGTCAGAGAAGAAGGCCCCTCCGTTCAGCTCAGGGCTTTGTTTCTCCATGTTGCACAAAGCTTCAGTATATTCAGCTCCCCCCAGACTTCTATAAAAGACAGACAAGGAGATGTTTAACATACATCAACAGTGTATTTTCAGACATTAGATGGGCTTTTATAGTAATGTAGAATTAGTATTTGTTTGTTTTAAAAATAGTTTCAAACGTTCATGTATGTATGTAAGGAAACTGGATGAGTGTGCTGTGAGGGTTGGAGTGAGTGATACGTTACCCATCTGTTAACTGTATAGGGTTCTGCAGTCTCACTGCTGGAACTATATTATTCTCTAGGAGTCTCTTAAACAGCAAGGCTTCCTCCACCCGAAATGGGTTTAACAACATGAGCCTCTGACCACATAAAATGACCCAGGCGCTCTGAGAGGCCAGCCGGTTTACAAGACGGAGGCCCCGTGGCACTGCGCTGCTGTGGGATGAAAGGCGCTGAAGCTGCAGCCGAAGGGCAGCTACGCTGCAGGGGAGGGGCTGCGAGGGCTTCGGTGCAGGGCTCCTCGTCTTCTTCTGGGGCTGTGCGGAGAAGAGCTGGTCCAACAGCTGCTGGTTGGACAGTGGGGCCTTGCGCTTCTGGCCCTGTGCATAGCCCCTTAGGGTGTTGGTACTCGTCTCTCTGGGGCCTCCAGCAGAGGCCAACATGGTCCTTTGTTCGTGGTGTTCCAGGCTTTTTTTTGCCTTCTCCTCATACCTGCAGAGTTCAACCAAGTCTTTAAGAGCTTCAACATTAGCAGCACCCTCTTTTTTAACATCTATTCCAGGTAGGCATCCCAGCATGCACTGATAAGGAGATTTGTAAAATAACAAAAAAAATGCTCAGGCACAGAGGTAAAACTAGGCTAAATTAAAGGGGTATTCCACTGGTTTTAAACATGACGTTCAGCTTACTCATTATGAGGAATGCTGCTCAATCTGCAAAAAACAGTTGTAAAGTGTCTTCTGTGCCTCTGTCAGGAGCTCTCCGAGGTTTAAAAGAAAATCCTAATGATCTCATCTTGGTTATCTTTGATTGGGCTTCACAATTAACATTTTTAACAAGACTAAGTCAAAAATGTGTATATGATATCAATAGGCTAAACTGTAGCCAAACTGTTACAGGTGTAGTCACTGGTAGTGTCTATAATGTGCATTCCTGAATATTAAACGTTCATCTGCAATTTTCTGTATTGATAACAGTAATATTTGTTCTTAGGGTGTACAGAAATTGCACATGACATTACATGGTTAAGATACGTTTGAACTTTTTTCTGCATGAATAATCCAAAGTGTTATTGTCCTAATATTGATAGCAGTATGGAAAATGCCTCTGACACAAGTCAACACACAGATACTGATAAACCTCAAAGAAGCCTACACAGAAAGTTGGGGGGTGCAACTGGCAACTGCTGTTTGAGAGCAGTGATGACAAAATGAATAATGGTAAAATGTGTAATGGAAGGCACAAGCAACAAGGCTGTCTAACAAGATAATAAAAGAAAGTTCTAAGTCATTCATTCTCTGTTTGTATTTGTTAATGTTTTACAAAGGGTTAAACCTGAGCCATGCCATACAATAATGATAATAATCACTTCACACACATACAGGGATATCAAGGTTTTTTTTTTTTTCTTTTGGTACCAATGCAATGGTACTGGATCGGTAACAGAATTGTGGTTTACATCTGATCATAGCTGCTTGGTTTTAGGGTTCCATCTCTGTTTTCTCAGCCTCCTTTTTTACTGTGCAGAAGGCAATATGGTAGTCACTGCCTGTTCAGAAACGCTCGCTATTACAGCTAAACACTTTCCTGAGATGTCTGTGTGGGTTCTCAGTCATCCAGGCGATGGTGATCCGAGGTTTCTTTTAAAGTGGCAACTGGACATGATGAAGACGATTTGCCTCTTCTCCAAAAGGCTTCTTCAGTTCTAAAAGTTGATTGGCTGAGAGCTCGAGTATAAAGCCTAAGCTGACCACTAGTATGCTAGTGATCAAGGTGTCACATGAGAGTTGTCAGCTAGGAGTGTGGGGGCGTGATTGACGACACCCTAACAGTCTTGGTTGGGTTTTTGGGTCCTTGGTGTCACATGACACTCTCGGTCAACTTTTAAAACTGAAGAAGCCTTTAGGAGAAGAGGCGAAACGTCTTCAAGAAACTTCAACAAGTCCAGTTGCCAATTTAAAAGAAACCTCGGACTTTACTGAAATGTTTTTCTGAAAACATTTTACATGAGAAATAGGCAGTGCAGCAACATTATACTGGAACTGGAATAACTATGTCCTGGTTAGATGGAGAGAAGTTTACCACAGTTCATTTACACAGACTAACCACACTGTTTCATACAAAGCTGGTTGAAAATCGGGAAAGTATTCCTTTAATTGTTGTATTACTCCTTTAATATCTTGGTCATGTTTGTTTCAACAGCACTTAAGGAACTACGGTTCAAACTGTATTAAAGACCTTCACACTAAGCTAATCCATTAAAAGTGCAGTTGAAGCAGCAGTAATATGTAACCTCGGCATTTAAGTCCACTAACATCTAAATGCCGTCATCCATAAATAAGTGACACACATATGGCAAATCTTGCTCTGTAAAGAATGTGCCTGTTGATAACTTACATCAATGTTTAATTTCTTTTGTATAACACACCTCAGCAAAACAGTTTGCCAACTCATGTTTCCATACATCTTCACATGTTAAGCATTAGGGCTGACACTTCAGCACCCCATTATTCAAAGAACCTGCTTCTTGAACTCGTGCTGATGTAATTCCTAGAAGTGGTGCGCCACTTAACAGTGGAGGTGAAAGAAGCCAAGTCCTTGCCACAACCTATTTCATGTTTGAGACAGCAGTGCGGCAAGGCGGGATTCTTAACAGATGTCTTTTTCCATACACTCTTCCATACCTTATATAAGGCCCCAACTACTGCTGATACACATTTTCCAACATTGCAATTACTTTAAATTGGTATGCAGTAATCTAACATAATTGGGTTGAAGCGCCTTCAGCGTGTTATTCCATGATGCTACTTGCTGAGTAGCTCAGTGGATGGAGATCAGTGGGCAGCACAGTTTGAACTTTGTTCTACTGACAGGTCTGTGCATCTGGACTGTTCTAGAAAGTGACAAGATTCACAATCGACTGAAATCAAGACTAATATTTTATGAATATAATTAATAATATGCACTTTCATTTGATTAAATCGTAAGAAAATTAAATCATAACAGTATTTCCCTGTTTAAACACTATTTCCCTTTTTCATCTTCCAGTGATACTCAGATCTTTTTGTAAAAATCCTGAGAAATAGCTGTAAATAAAGTAATAATAAATTTTTTTGACATGCATATGTAATATAGCATCTTATGTTTACTTAAAACACAAATTATGTTCTTTATTTAGATAATTTAAAGACTGAAATGTGCCCTGTGCTTTCTGCTTTCTTCACGGTTGGCCATGCTTGTTAAAAAAGGGGACATGTCTCTACTGCAGTCCACTTTAGATGATGTGAAGACACTGATCATCCTAAAATCCTAGAAATGTCCTATAATCCGAGAAACGTCATAAAAACCTACAAACGTCCTACAATCCTAGGCAAAAATGGCCCCCAAGCAAAGCAAATTGAGCATCCCCGTCATAGACTGCATATAAGGGGAAGTATCACATCAGTCAACGCCTCTAAGAATAATTGTTAAAAGATTACTGCAGGTATGGGGAATAAAGATAATTTCACTTGTTTCAATGCTGAATAAATGATAAATAAAAATCTGCCGTGGAATCAATGTCATAATTTGGAAAAGAGAACAATTCACCTTTAGTGACACCTGCTGTAGTGCAGAAAATGTCATCTACCTCAGCCCCTATAAGACATAGCTGTCTGGAAATTAGAAACACAGCTCATATCAACAAATTTCCAGACGAGGCTTTACACATGCAGGCGACAGGTCAGACTTTCCCCCCTCTCTCTGCCTTGCAAATAACAAGAAATGGAAACAACTGCTTGGAAAGGTGAAGGTCTGGAAAACTCACTTCTTACGGTCTTCCTCCCTCAGATTTTTCCACCTGTCGTGGACGGTGACGCTGATATCCTGCAGGCTGGCTGTAGGTTTCTCCCTGAGGACCTCTGCTCTGGCCTCCTTCTCGAACAGGGCGGCGGGAGACAGCGGTGCCCTCATGGCGCGGTTGCTGATCAGGTCGTAGGCCGTCAGAGTGGCCCGCTTCTCTGTTATGGCGTTGAGCACTTTTTTGTTTGAATTGCTCTGGGACTTGATCTCATCTGAGTTGGAATGATTGCTCTTTGAGGGTTCGTGGATTTTGACAGGCTGCAGGGGTTCTCGTGATACTGGGTCAATCAAAGCCGTCCCCCGGCTCCAGGCTTCACCCGATATCTGGTTTTTGCTTGTGTCTGCGCCTGACACAGCATTGTCCTCAAGTCTCTCAGGGGACTTCTCTGCTGAAGCTGTTTCTGCTGTCTGAGTGACGCTCTGAGCTGCTTCATCTTCGCAGAGAGAAAAGTTCGACTCAAGCTCAGCTGGGATCTGGTTGATGATCCAGTCCTCTGCGATAGAGGATGAAGAGCTGCAGTTTGAGGTCTGGCGATCCAGTGAAGCATCAGTGCTTATTGCTGCTGACAGAGCTGTGTCACTGTGTTTAGGTGCATCTCTGACGAGGTTAATGTGGCGGTTGGTGAGACTGTCATCCATGTCTACACTTTGTTTATTTTCTGTTTGTGAAGCATCAGTCCGCAAAGGACTCGATGGTGAGGGGGGTGTCTCCAGGCGGCGCTGCTCCTCAGTCGGGGGGTCGCCATCTGGCCGATAGCCATAGAGAGAAACCAGTAATGCCTCTACAGCCGTCAGCACAGCCTCCTAAATATCAGACAAATCAAAGACAGTGAAAAAGAAAAATGACAATGGATGCACCGATTTATTGGTCAGACATCGCTATCGGCAGATATTCGCCTTGTTGACTGCCATCAGCCTGTCAGGAAATAACATGACATTCACCAATAGCAGTAAGGATGGGGATCGTTAATTTTATTAATATTGATACCCTAATGATCCGAGTCTGTATTGTTACCGTTATCGATACTTTTCTATTATTTGCTGGAAAGACGAGGCAACATTTTTTACAATTTTTGCTTTAAATATTTACTGTGAAAAACCTGTGGCATCAGTAGTTTAAGATGAATACAGCTCATGATAGGACGTTTTATATTGTTTGGAAAACAAATTCCTCACCCCAACAACTGTATTACTCAAGTTTCTTGCCAAAAACAAAATTTTCTTTTTCTTGATGTTACATTTGAAGACCTCACTATGACGTCTTATTTACCTTTGCCTTTATTTACTTTAGTCATTTCACTGAGCCGACCTTGAACACATGACAATAAAAACTTCTGGGACCTCTTTTGTTTAGCTAACTAGCTCTTAATCTGCAAATTTTAACTTGCATTTCATTACTGGATTACTATTTTTCACTGACGGGGCTTGCTACAAAGTTTGGGTGTGTTCCCACTGCGGCTGTGAGAGAATGATGATGAAGACTGTGCCGGCTGTGCCACAGCAGCAGCTGACCGAGGTGAAGAATTTTTTTCAACCCGAGGATAGTTGAAGGTACTGCATTAAGCTTTAATCTGATGCAGTGCTGATGTGCTATGAAGGTTGTGCGTGTGTTCCCCCCTTGACCACCAGATTTCTTCTTCGCTTAGTTTAATACCTGTTGACTGGCAATTCAATTGTATCAAAATCTTTATTGGACAATCGATGTATGCGGACCAGTGATTGGATTTAAATGGCATGACTCGACTCAGGTCGAGTCACGTTATAGGATCCACGGGACTCGACAGCAGTATCGATAAGCTCATACGGTATCGATTTTCAGTTTTTGAAAAAAGTGGAACTAGGTCCTCAATAAAAACGTGTTTCAATCTCCATCCCAAATGGCAGTGACCACAGTTTTTCTGCTGTCACATCAATTTTGCACAGGCCGCACAATTAATTGCAAAAACTTTGTCAAAAAACAAAGAAAAAAAAAGACTATAAAAAATGTCCAGAAAACTATATTTATAACTATACATTTAAAAGTATGTTTCAGAAAATATGGATATTGCTTTTTTATATACATTTTTAACACTTGGGGGGTTAATTTTTTGTTTCTTTTTGTTCTTTTCTTTCCCTTTTTTGCGCTTATTTTCAGGTATTTTCCTGTTACTTTTCACTAATTTCTTGCTTAATTTCGCATCATGTCTTAAGTTGCTCACTGCTTTATGTACATGTTTTTTTGAAAGAAATCAAATCAACTTGCTCAGGTTTCAAAGGCTTAATGTCCAATCACATCAGGCAGGCTAGGGTTTTAGTTTGTTCCTTAACGGGCTGGATCACAGCTAAAATAACATCTCATCAAAGTCTGTCCTAATATACTGATTATCATTTTTACCTTGTTCTGAAGAAGAATGTGGGTCTTGTCCGGTGTCAGATTGACATCGACTGCTGATGGTGGAACCGTAATCCTCATCATGAGGGTGGGGTAGCGGTTTCGGGCTGAGTCATCCGGATACTGAGCAGTGTAGTGCTGACGCAACAACTGATGATTGATCACAGGTTTTCAGGTCAACACAAAATTTAAAAATAATATTACATGCAAAAAGTATTCATTGTATGAACTGTGTTGTGTTGAGTACTTCAGAATGACTCTACCTTCATTATATCTTTGTGGTGGACTGGCCGGTTGTTGACAAATAGAAATGTTTTTTCAGGGTTAGATGAGCTTGTAGAAAAATAATCCGCTCCCGGCTTTGGAAAGAAGCCATCTAAAAGAATCTGGATTAAAAAAAGAAAATAATGATAATATTAATGATCCAACAGATAAGTGCTAAGTAGGAGTGATAACATCAACATGCCAGAAAAAATACAGTAGGGAAAATATCACACTACATAACAAATAACAGTGTAACTGCATGTTCTGAAAAAACTGGAAATCACATGAACTTTATCATCATTACATCTTCAATTAGGACGGCACGGTTGATCCATTCTGCTGACAGCACAGCTGCACAGCTGGGAATGAAGCCATTAATTCTGGTTGCGCGCAAGCAAACAGGCACTCAGCGCCCGTCACAGCATACCGTGCACATGCTGTCCTGGCATAATGAGGACGAGTAGTAAAGCTATACTCCCTGAGAGGCTCACTCCACTCATCTCATCAACTCCTTTACATTTTTGATGTCTAAATATCAAACTCATTTTTATAGTAAATTTGGAACGATGGGAAGAGACAGGCAGTGAGACGCCTGAGTTTGTTTTCTCAACATGCACACTCCGCTGTGAACGTTGCATGTTTGCATGATCACCTTTCACCTAGAATCCCGCCAGAGGCAGCTCTCATGAGCTAAAAATTATGACTTGACATAAAACTGAACAATTGCACATTTCCATTATGAATGTAAGCTAGTAAGAAATTATGGAAAGCTATTAATGTGCTACAGATTGCAAGCGTAACTATGCTTTTTTTTCCACATGGCCTCGGGCTCATTATTAGCAGCAACGCACGCCAATGAAGTTAATAAATGAACTGCTGTTTCAGGTCGGGGCACATATGCTTCTCTCTATTTCTCCTCATTAGGGTCACTTTATGAGAGCACGAATGGCACCTCTGGCCCCAAAGGGCCGTGGCTATGTGTAGTCATGCTGCCAAAAACGAGTGTCACATTTTGTTCTGCAGAGGAACAGCTCTTACAACTCTCCTGGAGCGAGGCCCCGGTGAAATTGTCAACCTGGTTCCCTTGATCACTGAGCTTTGGTGTCGGGGACAAAGAGGAGAAAAGTTCTCTTTCATTGCTACAGGGAGTAAGAGGAAAAGGTCAAAGGTCGTTCTCATAACTGGGCACCAAAGTGCAGCAGCAAAATAACAACAACAAAGAGGAAAAATGAGAGAGAAACAGGGTGAAAAGGGCTGCTCCATATCTGTCAGACTGGATTAGTCGGGAGGCTGGCAGCAGGTACGAGCCACATGACACCTACCGTGACCAAGCAGAAAGTCAGCGCTCGACAATAATTCAATTACGATCAGCGCAGCAAAGCTTAGCTAACAAAAATCACTCGCTCTTCATCAGGAAAGAGCTCAAGAGAAAAGGGCAAGGGAATAATAGTTGGCCAGCCACCAGCTGACCACATTTGCTGGCTTCAGCCCAGCTGTTCAGGATGAGGTGATTAGCTCACGGTCGAGTATAACGTGCTCGCTCTCATTTGTTCTGCAAAAAGTATCCATCTCAAGCAGCCATTAGAGCAATTAGACCATTCTAAAGTTAACAAGACGCTGAATCATCATCATTTATTCCCAATGCAAATCAGCTCCTTTCATACTTGTTTCTAGGGGTCGGCTGATGTTGGTTTTTCAGGGCCGATACTGATTAATGTGAGACCGATAATTAATATTTGGAACCAATATGCATTTACAAAAAAAATTGAAAATCTTTTTGTCAATATTTAGAAACTGAAATATAAACTCTAACACAAAACTTTATTTAAATGCCTTTAGCAAATGTATAATCAAAACTGAAACTTTCAACATCATACACAGCAAGTTCCCAGCTGCTTTTTTTTTGGAAGCCAAGTAAAAGTTTAAATAAAAATTATTAAATAAAATTAGCTTCCTGAGGTTTTACAAAGTAAAAGTTCCTCCATGGTTGACTCTTTCTTTGCATGTTTTAAGTTATGTTATTGGTGATCAAAAAAATAGAATAAAAAAAACCCTGCAGATTTAGATTATGGGCGAAATGCCAAATATCGGCCCCAATAATTAATCAGGCTGATAATCTGTCGACACCTACTTGTGTCCGAGATCTGTTCTTATCAAGTTTATCACTATTAGTCTCACAAAATGTCCAAGACTTCAGGAACATTCCTGAAACACATATAATGACATTATTGCAGCCACATGTCACCATATTTTTAGATTTAGGTTTATTTCTTTATTTTGAACATGCCACATAAAATGGGGGAATAAAAGTAAAATACAAGACAGAAAACAACACCAGAATGCCCATCGGACAAATTCAGTAAAAAACATAGGTATTTAATATCCAAAAAGGAGGGACTGAATACTTATTAAATGCTATCCCCTTTTTCATTTAAAAAAAATTTTTTTAAGCATAAAGATTCCCCATTTCTGCCCCAATAATCACCGTACACACCTCGATCAAATCAAACAATAAGAAGAAGAAAAACACGCCAGGTCAATCTAATGCATCAATAGAGAAATCAGTCACACTATCAAAAGCTACCTACCTATCTCATACCCTGTCTTACTGTGCCTGTTCCCCTCGCTGCTCTACCATCTCGTACCCCTTCAGTATGTTTTTTAAAAATGTGTTTAAATTCGTTAAATGTTCTTCAAGTTTTCAATTCCACACTACAGCGCTTCCATAAATTAACACTTTTGACTGTAATATAATGATATTTAGCGTTAGTCCTTACCAACTACGCCTTGAACATACAAATTCTTCTCAAATCATGTCAACTTTCTTCCATTTGAAACAACTTCTGGATACTATTAATTGATTTTTAACTCTGTACATGATTTGACCTGTTTTGAGATCAACCTGATCTTTGAATTTGAGTGCTTTTTTATTTGTGAAGAGTGGGTTTGTTTGTCTCTGTAAGTGGTTTTGTTTATAACTCTTGTATAACTCTCTAATGTTGATTAAAACTAAATGACACGCCATTTTACTTGTTGACAATCAGCTTTTTTTTAAGTGTGTGTCTTCTGAAGATGAACTGCCATAACGTCTCCACGATGAAGGGCAAAGGGGCATGGGAGTCACAGTATGAGAGCAAAGAGTGCAAGTTGTGTACGCAAGGTGGGAGGGGCAGCTCGCGGCTCTGTGCCAGCTCAGCCGTGCTATGTGCCTGTGACGCTCATCTATCAGAGCAATGCACTCAGTGTCGTCTCTTTACATTCACGGCATCCTTTGTTACAATGTTTAAAGGTGACCAGCTGAGCAGCGCTCCATGTGACCATCAGACAGGGAAAACTTTATCAAACTCACTCATCGGAACTGTGCTGTTGTTTTTTGTTACTGTTTGTTTTTAATGCTCACAAACAACAGAAATGTTGTAAAAACCAAAAGAAAACCCTCTCATGTCTGCATATTTCCCCTTAACTGACCTCTGGTTGCTCTTGGTGATGGTGGCAAGGGAGCAGGTTGGCAACGGCGCCGGCCCCCAGAGTAGCAAGGAGGGCACCTCTGTGATCGGCCACCTTGGCCTTCTGCCAAACCACCACCTGCAACAATATGACACCGGTCAACTTCCATGAGTCCACATCAGGCAAATCACACTGCATAAACACCTGTCAAGATAGTAACTGGGCCACGACGTGGCCGGCATATCTGGAGTTCATACATTTTGTTTCTGTCAAGAGATTCAGGGAGACATGGACAAAACCCTGCATGTTCACATCAGTCTGTGTCAAAGCGTAAGCCAGGGAACATGAAAGATTGAACGAGTTGTTGTTGCCAAAGTAAAAATTAATGAGTTTCTGAATCAGCAGTCAAACATAAAACATTTCAAATAAACAGAAAGTGATGGTATTATTTCAAACCGAAAACACCACATGCCAGAAATACTTTTAGATTAGGAATGCATGATATTTTATTTTTTTTGCAGATATTTGATATGCCAATATATGACATCATTTGCTCAATAACTGACATCTATATATCCACTTTTTTCCCCCACCTAATTTTAGTGATCATCAAGTCTCTTCTGTAGTGAAATTAACATCATAATATGCATACTCTTATTGTGACGGCCCACCGGCTAATGGAGACATGAAATATTTATTTAATATTTTTCAGTGTATGTAATATTAATATTCAATCTACGTTACGTACATCACATTATATTTATTTTAAATGACATTTTCTTTTCAGCAAAATGTGTAAGATTCTTCCTACTTAAACAGGCTTGTGTGATGCGCTGACTGAATATACCTCTGTATGTGTATGGCTCTATGTTTTCAGGTTGTATGTGTGTACATACGAACTGCCCATTCTCATCAACGCAATATCTGAATTTCTTCAAATTTAGCACAAATGTTCACTTGAACTCAAGGATAAGCAGATTAAAACTTGGTGTTTATAGGTCATGGTCGCAGTGACCTTACATCCGTCTCTTTTTTTTCCGTGAAAGCAATAACTGAAGATGGCCTTGAACGAGTTTCCTCAAATTTGGCAGAAACATCCACTTGGACTCAAGAATGAATGAATACAAATCGGATGTTCAAAGGTCAAAGGTCAAGGTCACGGCAACCTCATTAAAAACATGTTTTGGCGGTCACTCAAGAATCCATGTGCTCACATTTCATAAAAATGCCTCCTAAAATATAATGATGAAATTCTGACACTTTATATCCAAGAGGTTAAAGGTCAAATGTGACATCACAATTTTCTGGAAAAAAAAAAAAAAAAAAAAACAACTTTTTTGGGCATTATTCAGCGTCATGAGTCAGAAACATTAGAGTAGATATTTGGTCAGATACTGAATTGATGATAATAATCTTGGGTGTCCAACTGGAAACTGTGCTGATTGTAGAGATCTTCAGTGTGTGACGCATCCATGTTTTCACAGACATGGACATAAACTTTAAATGCAACTTGACTTGTGTGCCCAGTCACCGGGCAGTATTTCTAGTTATATGTATTTTCATGTATTTATTTATTTCATTGTCTGCTTATCTGTTTCAGATATGTTGTTCTGCTACCTGTGCTGTATCATTTACCTGATGTTTTGTACATGTGTACTCTGTCATTAAAAATAAAAATAAAAAATATTGAAAATTAGTTTATCATATCTGTAGAAATCAGGATGCTGGCTTATTTTAAAGCCAATAATAGCTGATACTTATGACGTGCCAATATTATCATGCATCCCTGGATATATTGCTGTGAACAGTTGAGTTGACATGCAATATTAAATCTTAGGGACTCTGTTATTACATCAGTGATTCAAAAAAAAATATTCAGGAGACACAAAAAGTCAACAAATGATGATAGATTTAAACATCATAACTTCACCTGATTACTTTGGAATTATCTGAGATCAGAAAATATTTCAGCTACAAAATATGTTGACACCCAGAAGTGTGCTTGTAGTTTGTGTCCACCGGTGAATATATATCTCCAGGGTGTTGATTTCTAAAAGCACGCGCTCTGTTGCAGGGGGCATGTCTCGGCTATTAAATACGCAATTTGGCACATGTAAACGGATCACTCCTGTAAACAGTTCTTGAAGAAGCTGTGAAACACGACACAGGCCGAATAGCAGAGTTGGAGATAAAGGATAGGGGCAACTGAGTGCTGATTGTACAAAATGGGTTCACTACCTTCCTCTGACCACCTCGAAACTGATTTCTATGAAAGTTATATGGTAGTCATGTGGCCCCTCTGTGACCTGCACCACCTATACACTTCTGTGTACAAACTGGCTGCAGCCTGAAACACAATCTGAGGTTAAGTCCATAGCTGAGTTAAGCAACTTACTCAGGCGTCATAATCAGCCAAATCAGAGGTCACAGTCAGCCATATTTGTGTTTGAAGCACCTGACAGTGACACTTAGCTGTGGTGGTAAAGGTTATAAGGGACGGAAATGTCTAATTGCTAAATAATTCCACTGCTGATTAATCTAATGGAATGGAATGGAATAACCCAAAATAATTGAATTTTTGTTTTGTTTTGTTATGCACGCCAAAAGTCTGCAACTCCAGTGTGCAATTCATGGGACAACAGAACCACAACCGGGGTTCCCGTAGATCCTTAAGGACTCTTAGGAGGCACTGAATCTATTCCTCTAAAAATAAGGCATTAAAGCCTTAAAAATGCAAAGAAGTCAGGAGAAAGATGTTATGATTTAAATGTTCTGATATTACATTGAGAAATCTCAAAATAAATGGTAATATCTATTCTTTTAATAATTTGCCAACTTGCAGATGAGGTAAGAGACATTCAAATACATTTTCCACAACCAATCAAATAACAAATGAACAAGCTTTTTTCAAACCAAACCAAATGGATGCTTTAATAATATATGGCCATTGTTTTACATGTGTTTGACTATAGAAAGTTTCCAGCATGTTAAGCAGATAATCTAACTTTTTAACTTGACACAAAAATGTTATATGTTGAAGTAAGTATTTCAACGCTAAGTAACTGAGTCATGTTTTTCTGTTTATTTGGTTGGTTCCTGTATTTAAATTAAATTTGACTTCAAGTGGCATTAAAAGAGTCGTAAAAAGTCTTAAATCGTATTTGCCATAAGCTGTAGGAACCCTGAACCAAACACAATTGGTATGGAAACCAAAATTATTGAAATGATTTTGTTATTCATACCAAAAGCATGTAACCTAATATAACTGATGATTATCAATGACTGATGTTTGAGCCAATTTTTACAATTATGTAAATAAAATTGAACATTCTGGAATATGATGTATTGCTTTGGTTTGTGTGTTGGTTATACTCGGTTTAAGAAGTATTTCACTGCTGGAAAGATGGTCGTTTCAAAAAATGGGCTGTTTATGCAGTAGAAAGATGCAAATACTTTTGCTACATGAGCAGAAAAAAAACCACAGAAAAATGACTGTGGCATTTGCTTTTGCTCAAGATGTAGAAAACCTACAACTACCAGAATGCCCTGCACCACACTGGACCAATAAACACTCCAGCTGGTGAGTCACGTAATTCCAAGTCATCCATTTGACAGAGAAAGCAATATGACAGCTGGTTGGACAGAAACAATCTTAGTTATACAGTACACTAAAATATGATTCTGATGTTTGAGCGATGGCCAATGAGGCAGCAACAATTTGAGCTGAGAGATGAGCAGGAAGATCTGCCGGCTAGTTAGACAGAGGGAAGTTTACCACAGATTACTTACACATATTACCCATATTGTTATTGATATAAAGCTGTCTGAAAATTGGCAAAATATCCTTTTAAGCTTTATTGTTGCTAACCTTACCCTCCCCTAACAAGTGAGTAGTTATTTGACTGTTTCCGTTTGCTAATGAGCATAACAAACACTCTACAAGAGCAACACTTTTTCTTTTTTAGCAATTTACACAATGCTTTACAGACACAAGTACATTTTTTTACATGGAAGGAAAAATCATGATTAAAATTACTTTATTGAATTATTTCTATATCTATCTATCATTCATTTCTATATACTGTATATCTGTCTCTCTCTGTCCATATATACTATATATTTCGTCTGTATCTACCTATATATACTGTATATCTATCTATCTCTATCTATATATACTGTATATTAATCTATATTAATCTATATATACTGTATATGTATCTATCTCTATCTATCTATATATACTGTATATTAATCTATATCTATCTATATATACTGTATATCCATCTCTCTCTATCTACATATACTGTATATCTATTTATCTCTATCTATATATACACTGAATATCCATCTATGTCTATCTATATTTACTGTATATTCATCTATATTGATCCATATATACTGTATATCTATCTATCTTTTATCTATATATAGTGTATATTCATCTATATAATCTATATATACTGTATATCTATCTCTAGCTATATATGAACTCCTCCCCTCAGGAAAACAACACACAGTCACTTTAATCACCACCAGCCGATAAGCTAACTTCTTTCTTTCTAATTGCACTACCATATACATTTGCACAACTATAACTATTTTTAATGTGTCATTGTTTGTATTGTACAGTTTTTTATTTATCTCTTTTTAATATATATATATTTATGTCTACTCTCTGTCACAGAGAGTTGAGAGTAACGCAATTTCAATCCTCTGTTTGTCTTGTACATACTGTAGAATTGACAATAAAGCTGACTTTGACTTGACTTTGACTTGATATACTGTATATCTATCTATCTATACTATACTATACTATACTATACTATACTATATGGGGCCATCATTATCTAGTGTTCAGAGCAAATACTGTTTATTTCTAACTTTCTCGAATAGAATTTGGAATTGATTGTTCAATATTTTACTTATTGTGGTTCAGTGTCTTGGCTACTTGCTTCCAGTTAAGCATTATCTGACAGGTCGTTAATCACTAGTCCTTATAGAGGGTTTTTGGCTCTCTCTCCTTTTATATTTTTACTGAACCATTACATATTAGTATTTATTGTTAAAAACATTTCTGATGACTGCAAATTTTGACTTAGGCAAATCTCAACCAAACCTTTCAGAAGAACAGTGTATATTGGTCAAGGTCCCTTTCATGTATGTTATTATCCAAGGGGAAGTACACATAGTTTAACCCTATGTGTCATTAATAAATATGAGCGAAGAAATGACAACTTGATCCAATTTGATAATAAATTAAATCATTTATCAAGTAAAAATGCCTTCTCCAAAATGAGGGTTTGCACTTTCATGACTTTTTATAGGACTGTTATGTGAATATGTTTGAATTTTGGAATATGGTTTAAATAAAGACATCAGGTTGAGCTCTGGGACAGATTGAATTAATCAATAATGAAAATAAGTGCTGGTTTGAGCAATAATAAATCTATGTAGTGAGAGTCCTCTGACTGTTCCTTTATAACTGCAGGTGCATTCTAAAAAATGCACCCGAGGAATTGCATGATGACATCAGCAGCAACATGCCCAGGCGATCAGATGGAATTTTCATAGTAGCTGTTGATTTTAATCAACTCATCCTTCAACTCAAAAGATGTAGCAGGATAAAGGACAAATTTCATTTTTAAACTTTTTTTTAAAAAAGAAAGACTAATAAATCTAACTTCTACCTTCTATTCTGTTGCTTGCATGTAATTTAAATGTTCTTTTTTAATGATATGAACTCTTGTCTAACCTGCACAGGCTCCCTAACCTGCACAGAGGCCTCTCTCTATCAGGTTAGTCTATGTGTACTCGCTTGGTTAAATAAAAGGTCTAGTCCGTGTGTTTCTTAAGTGCTTCTACATCCAAAATAAATATTTTCCATCATTCGTAACAATTTTGCAGCTCACTGACTCGCATTAGTGCTGACAACATAACAACAGGGGGCTGGAGACAATTACTGTCATCAAGGTGTTTGATTCAGAAGTTAAGCGACAAGCTCCTGAATATGTTTTCGTAACTCAGTTTAAGGGCTTTTAAATGTTTAATAAAAAATCTTTAGAGAGGCACAAACATCAAGCTCTACTCTGGAAGGAAGCTGTGACATCTTACAGCTGTAGGAAAAGAAGACATCTAACACTTTTTGTATTTCTTCCATTCTCCCATTGGTCTTGTTGTTATTAGTTTGTATGTCTTTATCTATTTATTCATTTAGTGTCAATGGATACAAACTATCCCTTGGTTCAATATAATTGTTCTGTTATCTGTTAACCCTTTGGAATCAGAGCAATGGTTTAATTTATTCCGGAAAGGGAGAAAAGACGGTGAGCAACTCAGCAAGAAGTGTCCGATAACTTGCAAGAAATAAGTGAAAGGTTGACAAGAAAAATACCTACTTTGTTTTTATTTCATTTGGGAAATTAAAAAATAGTAAAAATAGAAAAAAAATCATAATCATTATAATTATTTATTTGAAATTATGCTAAGTAACTTTTCTTTTTCTCTCCTCAATTTTCAACACTTTTTGGGAGATAATTTCTTGATTGTTTTATACCTTTCTTTTTGTTGCTTATTTTCAGGTAATTTCCTTGTAAAACCTTTCACTAATTTCTCACTAATTCTTGGGCCATATCTTGTTAAATTGCTCATTGTCTGCTCCCAAGGCTTTTGCAAGGAATCAAACCAGTTTACTCTGGTTGAAAAATGTTAAATAAGCTGATCATTGAGAGATATTGCTCAGAGTTAATAGTTACTCCTTGCATTTTATTTATTTCAATTTATTTTTCTGCTGGAATCAATTTTTTTTTGAAGTGCTTCATAAATAAATTGTCTTATTATTAGTAGCAGTAATTCTGGATGTTGTACTAGTAAGAGTAATAGCTGTGGCATCAAAATGTTGGGGACCAATGAACTTCATTCACTTCAGTGGTTTTGCCCTGTAAGATCTGACTGACGCCTCAATGTGTACACACGAATCTCACATCATATGTTATCTTCCATGGGCTCTCAGTGCATTTAAGCATTGTCATCATCAATTCAGTTTGCCTCAAATATAACACTACACTGTAAACACATTTCATGTTAACAAACACTGGGGACAGTGCTGGGACAGTCATTTGAAGACTACTGATGACACCTAGTGGCTGCTGCATGTGGAGAACCACACACTTTATGAGCGGGGTCACTTTTCAGGACTAACTTCAATCCCATGTAAACCTCAAAGTGTTCTTTTTCCCCACTGGATCAGTATCATACACTTCACTGCAAACTTGAAAGGTGAATTTTAAACATTTGAAATTGAAAATAATTTCATCCTGCATACAGAACAGCAAACTGACTTTAATCATAGCGCTGGTTAGTATGACCAAAAAAAGTTTTTATTATGCTTTTTTGTTGTTTCTTAAAGCATTTTGACGGTGTCATGGTATATCAAGGTATCTCCAACAGCCATGGTGTCTGGAAGAGTAGTCACTTGCTAACGTTACTGGTAAGCTGCGCTGTATTCTTTGAAGTGTTAACTGGCCAGTGATAACTGGCTAGCTAGCGAGCTGTAGATAGCATGTCATTCAGCAGAGTCATTTTGTAAATGTACAATCATGAATGTTACAGATTGTTTATGTATCACACATGTTTTTGTGCCTGGATATTTTGCCCTGCTGGACAGTTATTGTGGGAGGTTAATTGTTATGATATAAAATTAACCCTTAGGAAGAAGAGAAAGGGAGGAGGAGCTACTGACCTTATTGTGAAGGAGCGTGAGCCTCAAGTCAGGTTTTATAATGGCGTAGGCCATCAGCAGGTCCTGCACTTTCTTCAGTTCCTCCTTGCACTTCTTGGTAGAGGAATAGTACTGCCGTCTCACTGGAAGATTCTTAAAAAGCTTCAGCGCACTCACTGTTGTACCTGTAAAACACAAAGAGAGAAGCGTGAGACATCTTCTGACATGAAATGTACTTTTGCTGCAACAAGGCTTAAGGACTGAGGTAAACTAGATCTAACTGGATACTGGGCACAATGTGTGTTGTTCTGAGACTTTTCACAATAGGCACCAATATTCATCAAGGTTTTGATGATGGAGGTAACTTGTACATCAGCAAATGAATTGTCTGTTTGAGCCCAGTGACTAACTGTCGTTCTGACTTGTCTCCTGTAGAAAAAAAAGGGTAAACATGCTATCAGATAGTTTATATTGTCTCTATCTGCGACTACAACTTAAAAGTATAACTATCTCATTGTAATTACATTAAGCAGTCCTTCATTTTGTTGCTCACTACAAGACTAAATCAATAACGGTGCCTTACCTTGACCTAAGTGAGATGGCTTCTGAGAAACAATCCCTCCTGTGAAATTAAGCGTGTACTGGGTGCTGATGTCATCCTCTTCTGTTTTTGTGATGATAGTCACCTAAAAGAAAAGACAATAAAACACCAGGTTGCCAACTATATAAATCAAAGAGTCATGCTATCTGAAAAATATTATACCATTACACGTGAGCGAGAATTTTTTCTTCCCATTAGCCCTCTTGTCTTGCTTCTCACCTCAGCCACGGCGCAGATGGAGCCAAGCGCCTCTCCTCTGAAGCCGTATGTCTCCAGCTGCTCCAGGTCCTCGTGGCTGCAGATCTTTGAAGTGAAATGCCGCAGGGCCATCACAGGGGTATCTGCAGCTTTGATTCCTTGCCCGTTATCACGCACTTCCACCCGATCCAAACCATAGTTCTCCTGCAACGTGAAATTCAATGATACTGTAGACTGCCGGTGCAAATGGAGAGGAAATAAAAAAAACACTGAGTTGTGACGATTTAAAAGCACACTATTACCACACTATAAAAAATCAAAGATCACAATAATTTTAACCAAATACCTCAATATCTATTTTGCATCAATGTTGTAGGACTGTCAACTGGTGCTTCCACAAAATATTAACACAATAAGGTTTTTTTTGATAAATAATCATCATTAATGTGGATATGATGACTGCGTGGGTAAAGGTAAATAATAGGACAGCTAAAATAGTCTGGTAAGTTCAGAAAATGACATCACTTAACACTAATTATATTACAATATCCAAAATCAATACATCAATACAAGACAATATCTAGTCTAAAATCCCAATGTTAATACATTATCGATATATTGCTCAGCCCTACTTTCACCTGAATGGAAATAGAGCTATTATCCATTAATATCTTTATAGAAATGTGTTGTGTCACACCGTGCTTTATTTAGATATTTTACTAACTGTATTATCCATTACAACAACAATCTTGATGCCTAACAGGTGAGGAAACACAAATTGAAAAGGGCGGTCAAACTTTCCAAAAAGCAAATCTGATTGGATAAGAGGTCGTCTACTGCAGTATCAAAGAAACACAGATTTCAGAGGCCATGTGATCTGACTGCAAAAGGACAGCGCTGTATACAAGTGTAAATACCACCGAGACCCACTGTGATCTGTTCAATCAAACCACTTGTTGAGGTGGTCTAGGGTGCAATTCTTCCTAATATCTTTCATTGCGTAAACGCTGAGACGTCCTGATGCGTCCCAGACGAGGACTACATCATCAGTGCAGGACGTGGTGGATGTTTTGGTGACAGTGCGCTAATGTTCTCTGAGTTACTCAATTTACATCAAGTCGGACAAAGTGTTGCATGCCAATCCATCATTTTGCACTTGATGTTAAATTCTGTTGACAGCGATATCTCCAGCTGTACTGACTCAACAACTAACATGGGTAGCAAGCATGCTACAGAACAATTTTAACTAGCCCCAGTTTGATCTGGTTTTATTAAGTGGATCTATTGTTTCTATTACTTTCATTATTTATTGAATTATTGAATTCACTGCACTCACTGAGACTGAGTGCTGAATCCTCAGAGAGGCTTACTGGATACATCACCTTGACACCCTCTTGTATTAATATATTTTCTATTCATCCAGTATAATTTGTTGTTGTTTGTCTATGTTGCATAACAGAGCAACTTTAAGTCCAATAAAAAAGTGTGGATGTAGTAACTGTCTGCGGGGCAGTAACGAACTCTCAACACAAGTTGTCAGCTGAGGACACATGACAGGCACATGAGTGAACGTGTCTCAGCTGTCCACTTGTATTCGGATCACCAAAACGCATGCTAAAACAGGCCTAAACAGGCTGATAGTCGTAGGGTTAACTTATTACATTGAGATCAGATTCAAGAAATACCTTTATATAGTTATAGAGATGCAAAAAATAAACTTACTCATGCATATAGTAAGCACTCCCACCTTTATGACCAAAGCTTGCTATTGCCATTTATGTTGTTTTTAGCTCTATTGTGACAGATCAGCCTATTGATGATTCCACTTATAATTCAGAATTTACTTATCAGTTATTTTGTTCAAAAACATTTCTCTTTGTTCCAAAGTGTGTCATTTAGACAGTGTACCAGTTTGATGTCAATGCTCGAAGCACCAGCATCCAGGGAATTTTCCATCAATTCTTTCACAACGTTCACCACGGAGGTGATGACCTGGGAGCTGGACAGCAGCCGGACAGTATCTGGAGGCAGCTGCTTCATGATTTTAGGTGCCTGTAGAAGAAAAGTCTGGTTTAAATTTGGTAATTCTCTGTGTAGTTAAGTCACAACAATAGCATGGGATAGCGTTGAAGCCAACCTTGAAAAAATGTTCAAGATATTGGTGAGATCTGTTGCTTCACAGAATTTCAATGTAGGAGTGATACCATAAAATGGAAGGAAAATACACTCTAAACACATTAATTTAGCGCTACACACATAGACTGATAAGAAAATGCAATTTAACACTGCACATGGTTGATAGTGTTGATGTTTTCAGATAGACCTAAAATTATATTTGAGCCCAGCGTCCAGCTGGTCTTAACCAAACACTACAGAAATGCTGAACCAGTTTCACTCATTACTATTTAAATTTCCAGGCATGGGCATGAATGCAAGCCTGTGATATCAACAACAACACAGTACAGTAAGAAGGTGAATTTTTAGGTTTTGAGGTACAATTGTAACTAAAAATTGACAATGCAAGAAGCATAGCCTAAAAACATTATGTGTGGCAAACAAATGTGTCTCATTGTCCATTTGTATAAATGATCAAGATTGATCTTGATTTAAACAGAGATTCAAGTCTTGATTTCTGGTTTTACGAGACTTCTTTATGGCAAAATACTGATTTGTTGCTGTTGAACACAGAAATTATATTTCAATTTTACAAATAAGAGCTTCCGGTGTTGTATCGAAGTGTGTTCCCCTGTGGAATAGTGTTTCCTGCTGTTAACACACAGCTCCGCCCTCAGTGGTTAGGTTTGGTAGGGGCACAGGTGCATAAGGATTAGTTGAGTAACAAAAATAATTCACGTTTTCCTTATAAAAAAAAAAGATGGTTATTCATTAATACATTAAAATAAAAATGGTTTGGTGCACATGCTCAGGAGGGGCAGAGGAAGAAACAGTTATGTTCCTCCTAGGGTTTACCATTGTGTGCACTGATCAAAGTTGTAGTGTTAAAATGATTGTCTAAATAATATAAAATATAGCATATGTTAGAGAATGTTCAAAATAATTATTTCATAAAAAGAGGGGGAGTGGGTAAAACAGAAGAGGGAATAACAAAAATATAAGTAAACATATCCAGTATCCAAACATAAATACAAGATAAATAAAACATATAAATTAAATATATAGATGATTTTAAATAGAATTATGTCAGTATTAGTAAAAAATAAGTGAAAAGTTCATTTAAAGAAACTGAAACACACTTAGGTTCGTAATAAAACAATATAGCGATAAGTGCTACAAGTGTAAAACCACAACAAAAAACAAGGCACTAAGTGTCTGGTCGGGCTTAGATAGGAGTACACACAGCACCGGCTACCCATGACCAATGATCAATGCCAGGCCACTGACACGTGAAAAACCCGCGTGAAATGTATTCTAATACAGATACTGATTACACGTTCAAATATTACAATGAGTACTAGTAGCCTAATAAAGGACACTCAAGTTATCTTCTTTTAGTCAGCACACAATTAAGTAACAATTAAATGTGAGAGAGAAACGTCTTATCACGCTGCACATCTTAATCCAACATTTAAAATGGGTTTACTGGGGTAACGTTAGAGTATCTTTACTATGGTTAGCTAAGGTAACGTTAACTGCTCTGTGGGTTGCTTACTCGTTAGCTTACACTTAAACACCTTATTTCGCTTAAACTTACTTCGCAACATTAGAAACTCATATTTAGGTTAATAATAACGACACTAAATAGCTTAAAAGATGGTCAAATACTGACTTAAGACGACTCTTCGAGGCTTCAGCTCCGCTTAAATCTTTCATAAACAACATGCACGAGCCGCACGGCGGAAGTGACCTGTTCCCGCCCCCTTCATCACACTTTGATTGGTTCGGAGTGACACGAGGGCGGGTTCATTATATCTCTGAAATTTTACCCTGAGTGAATCCTAACAGGTGCAAATTTTTTTAAGGCCACTTCATAACCTTGCTCTACGTTGGATAGCCATGCCAAAATCAAGTACATTTAGCCTCGAACTAACTACAACTTTAAACACATGTAGTCTTAACCTAAACATTACCAATTCGTGGTTCGTAGAACCCGTTGGAGGCAGGGCACAGCCTGAGAGTTAAAATCAGGGCAAAAAAATCTCACATTGATGCATTGAAACCACGTCTACTTCCGCCCAGGTCAGTCTACGACGTGCTATCTGCGCTCGTGAACCTCACACATCAACAAGGAGATAAACCATTTCTCTCCATAGCAGTTTGTTTCTATAAATACCTTCACTGCTCGCTGCTACCTGTAAGTTTTTCAATGCCGGGTGCGTGGGTGTTTAATGTTACGCTTTTAACCACGTAACGCTTCTTAGTGCTTCTTATTTACGTAATGACGCTGAACAACTTGGTTTAGAACAGTGGTGGTTTGGTCCGGGCTATGTGCTGGAGACGAAAACATGTCTTATGTTTACGCTTTTACTCAGTAGGACAATATAGACATTAAAGTAAAGATAACAATTCTTAACACCTACTCACAAAGCAGTGTAATCCGTTTGGTTTCGTGTAAATGTTTACTTAAATGTATTTTCACAGTCGTGCAGTTTGCTACGAAAAGTAATCTGCGAATAGACTAAATCAGTGACAGTGGTTTAGAACCAAAACAAGTATTAATTGTAACGTTATGTAACTTTAGTCTAGTCTTCTTTAATGGTTATTTCCAGTTGTCTATGATTTCTGTACTTGTATGCTTATTATAAGTATCTTTCTTGTCATCAGTAACGTTATTACACCGACTGTATCATTGCTTCGGGTATCATCTTTGGATCTCTGACTGATACGAGCTCAATTATTCCAGATGTAGCAGATTGCTTCATGTAACGCAGGGGTAATTGAGGACAGTCATTTGGCTCATGCATGGTTAGATGTGGTAGAAAGTCATTTTAGACACACTCTTATTTACTGTGGGGTTTAAAGGAAAACAACCTGATGTCAAAATGTAATAGGCTGGCATGTGGAAGAAAGTCATCATTGCCTTTTGATGTCTGAGATTTAAGCTATTTTGTCTTCTTTAATCCAGTGTGGAAGCTGTAAGTGTGCCAGAGGGTAAAGTTCAGTGAGATTGCACAAGGTGGTTTTTTTTTCTGTTATCACATTTAGACTCGCAGTAAGGACAAAGTGCTACAATAGCATTTAGTTAGTGTCATTTGTCAAATTAAGGTATAACGTTAAAAAAATGTAAATTATGAATTTCTGCAGTCCTGTGCAGATAGTGCATTCACAGAGTATCTTTGACGTGTTCAGGGCTCGTTCAAAGTGTTACAGGATTGTGGGTTTCAGAGCTTGTATAACAGTCACAGCTCTTATTATGTCAAAGTCTAAATGCTGGATGTCGCCACAACCATTGATCTGACTAAGCTCTTGAAGCACTTGCAAAAAGCCTTAAATGTTTTTTTTTTAGAATAGTAAAAAAAGATTGTGGGAAAAAAGGGTGAATCTGAATCTCCAGATGTAAGTAAGAATATAACTTGTCCCCATTGATGAGCAAGATTACTTTTTATTACCAGTATGGGGGGACTTATAGGAATAGTTTACGGGAAAGAGAAAGAAAAAATACAAATGTAGCACAGAAGTGTCTACTGATTTGTGAATATATGTATGTATTTTCTCTTTACAGACCAGAATGAATGTGGGTGTGGCACACAGTGAGGTGAACCCAAATACCCGGGTTATGAACAGTCGGGGGATCTGGCTGACCTACGCACTCGGTGTTGGAATACTTCACATTGTGCTCTTGAGCATACCCTTCTTCAGTGTACCAGTGGTGTGGACTCTAACTAATGTCATACACAACTTTGTAAGTCACACTGTCACTGCTGCTTACCATGCCAAACCAACACACCCAAGTCATTCACATTATTGTCAAACTGCTCTCCAAAACAATTCATTATTTTGATTTTAGAGTGTTTTAGATTTTTTTATTACCAAGAAGTCAGTTCTAGTATCACGAGCCAAATCAATCTTGCATGCATGCTTAGCCAAACAGCCCAGTGTCTGTTACCTTCTGCTTTGCCCTGTGCTTGTGCATGCTTGTTAAGATATGCTCTATTTTGGGGAGGCTGTCCTTGCTGCAGCCTGACGCGTGACCTATTATGATAATTTCCCCACTCGACATCAGGTCAGTAGACAAAACGGACCTTTCATTGTTACACGGCTGGCCTCAAATAAAAGACAAAGTTGATGACATCATCAAGTAGCGCGAGCTCGAAGCAGTTTACGAGGATTGTGTATCACGGCCAATACGGAAGGCTATTAACAGTAAGGGCTGAGGTCAACTATAGCCTATTGTTTTCCACACAATACAACCGCAGTGCGCTAATTATGCCTTGGCCGTATGTCAGCATTTTAGTTCTCTTACTTTTCCATCTGTAATGCAGGTTTTCCATTTAAAGCTGCATTCCTGTGTTTTGACACAGAGGCACCTACTTAGAGTCAGATGGCGGCAGATGTTTTATTCGTGGAGGGCAACAAATGAATGTGTAGGAAATCCTGCACTTACACTGATCAGATTTTTTTCAGTGGCTAAAAATTAAACAATTGATTTAGTCTTTGCTCAGCGCCCTTTGATTTTATGCAAGTTTTGCAAGGGTTGTCTATATTGGAGTTACTGTTTATAACAAAGAAAAGAAACATTCTGTGGATCCACATAAATCACTATTATTCACTGTCTTTGGAGCAGCACCAGACTTTATACCTGAGGACATCAAAAGTTTGAATCTCCTTTTTTTTCTGGCTTTAAGAGAGAGTAGCTCATGTTCACAGATATTAATTGAGCTCTCCTAGGCCATGGAAATAACATTCTTAATTTAGATGGTGTTTCCCTATAAACACTGCAGCTCAGGCGCTGAAACTCCAGCTGCAAATTTCAGTTCTGGTTGTTTTATTCTTGCTAGTTTGTCAAACAAGAGTAAAGTAAAGGCAGAGTTTTGTGCCACGGCCAGAAGCTTTTTACATTTTTCTTTTTTTCAAATCCCCGTACCCAGGGTTTCTATAGCTTTAGGCAAGGTAGAGAGACTTTTTAAGTTTTTTTTTTTTTTTAAATGTCAACTGGGATAAAATTTAATACAAATTTTACAGTAACCAAAACTGAAACCACTTTTTTAACTTAAGGTTAAGGACATTTTTGCCAAAATGTTTGTTACATAAAACATTCCAGTCCAGTGAAAAAGTTAGAACTGGGAAATACCTGGCTTTTGTTGGCAGCAAACATAGATGTTACCATTTATTTTGTGATTTTACAATGCTACATCAAAAAAAAAGAGTAATACTTGCCATGTCTAAAGACGTTTGAAATACTGATCTAAGACATTTTAATACCAGGTAAGGCCTTTTTTTTATATGAATGAATTCAATGTCTTTTTAAGGACCTGTGGGATCCCTGTGAACCAGTTTTAAGAGAAATGTTTTAATTCTCTTTTACCTTGTTATTTTAATATATTGTAAGCATTTCTCAAACTACTGAAACTCCATTTAATCCGTCTGCTATGGTGTTGTTCTTTACAGACTACAATCCCACAGCAGAACTGACTGTGTTTTTGTCTCAACAGGGAATGTATGTCTTTATGCATGCAGTGAAAGGCACACCATTCGAGACTCCCGACCAAGGAAAAGCCAGACTGCTTACACATTGGGAACAGCTTGACTACGGCGTGCAGTTCACTTCATCGAGAAAGTTCTTCACCATCTCCCCAATCATACTGTAAGTATTAGCTATCATATTGTTCTGTCTTCACATTGATTCAGACATAGATATAGAAAAGTAAAAATTTGTAGTTTTAGCCAATCTTGGGTCATTCCCACTGACTACCAGACATTGTCATAATCTCTGAACATGTTGATCATAACAACAGCATTAAATGTTGTTGAGCAGTCATGAAAAATTTGTGGAAAAATAGAAGAAAAAAGTTCTGCACACGTGTGTTTTATCTTAGTGCCTATTTCTTGCATTACATGTTTCTTTAAATTTATTAATTTATTTTAATTAAACCGTTTGCTTTACTCCTCAGATACTTCCTGGCCAGTTTCTACACAAAGTATGACACGGCGCACTTCGTCATAAACACTGCCTCACTTTTGAGCGTCCTGATCCCCAAGCTGCCACAACTACACGGAGTGAGAATTTTTGGCATCAACAAGTATTAAATTATTGTAAATGCTGTGCCTCATAGCAACAGACGTTAATTCCTGTGTAGTCTGTACCGCCGATGTGTGTACTAAGTCGTACAGTTTGTGTAAACGTCACAGTCGTCGTTTAGATATATCGGGTTTAAGATGAAATGTTTAAAAAAAAAGAAAAAAAAAGCAGGTTTAGGTTTGTTAGATGACAGGATGCCATATGCATTACTAACTTATGTGAGTATTTAATGATGTATTTTTGGCCTGCATAGACCTGGGCTGGCCCAGGCGTCAGTGAGGCTTTTAGTTGTGTTTCTTTTTCTTTTTTCTTTTTTTTGCCCTCAGTTCACATGGCAACACAAATTGTGTATGAGTCAGTTTCTAGCCACAAAGATGTCCCAAATGTATTTTTCAAAGATGTTTACTTCTTAAGGGTAGGGCCCTGTGGCTCACTGTTTATTGGTACACTCTCATTTTGTATCGAGTGTCAAACTTCTTTGTGCTGAGTGAAGAATGGAATCATACTCTTGATTTGCACGATTTCCTTGGTATGTGAATCATTTCTCGTTTGTAGCTCAATCAAAACAGGGCACGCTCTCTTCATTGTACAGTTTTTTTTGTTTATGAATGTTATGCCCTGTATATTAATTAACAAGTCCTGTGCGTAGATATGAGACAAATTCTTGTTGTCTGGTTAAGTGTTTACTGAGGGAGGTCGAAACTGTCTCTGTGATCAACTTACATTCATGTAGCTGCTCTTTAGATTATGACTTTTTTGCTATCATCAAGGCAGCTAGTCCTGCTTTGTTTGGCCATAGCTCTTGATATTTCTTGTTCTTAATCTTATTAAAATGTTTGTGCCCTCAAAAGTGTTTTTTCTCTCCCAATTATTATGAATACGAAACATATTTTACAACTCACCTTAAATGTAAGCTGTTCTCATGAACTGCATGGTTAGGACAATGCTCAGCTGTTGTGGAAACCAAAGTGACCTGAGGAGTAACACCGACGACTGTTGGTTAATCATGAAAACAAGAACACCCACCTTACGAACGTTTTTAACACATACACAGTAAAACAGATGGACTGATGTTGTATTACAAAAAACATTCACAGGACTAACATACAGACGCTTGGGGAAAAAATAAAAATGCATATCAGTAATGTGTAACTTAATTTGTTTATGTAATATAAAAAAATGATAGGCTTTGCTAGTTACTGGTCACTGTCAGACTAAACATAAAAAAGTTTTCTTTAAAGGTGCCTTATGAAATTCTGGAGAAAGAGTATTTATTTGTTCTCAGGTGGTCAAATTTCAAAGATACCCCATAACAAAGTTACAGCATTATAAGCTGCAGGAATGGTATGAAAATATATACAGTAGTCTCCTCAGTGGACGTAGTCTCCTCTCCTGCATATCACCACATTATTTTGAAGTGTTGTAAACGTTGTGTGGATGGATGACAGCAGATTTGAAACAAAACACTGTATACAGTACAAATGTTGTGTTGCCTCCTTATTTTGCAGCTTGTTTTTATGTAAGTGTCGACCGATATTAGTTTTTCAGGACAAACACCAATTATTAGTAGTTAGTTACTGCAGTGGTAGTAATGAGACCAATAATTGATATTTGGAATCTGTATGCATTTACAACAATACAAAAAAATGAAAATCTTTGTCAAAATTTAGAATTTGTAATATAACAAAACTTTGCTGAATGCCTTTAGCCAATGTTTAACAAAAACTGAAACTTTCAACATCATATACAGAAAGTTCCCAACAACTGTTTTTATAAAGTCAAGTGAAAATAAAAATAAAAAAGAATAAATAAAAATAGCTCCCTGAGTTTTTACAATGTAAAAGTCCTGACACTTTCTTTGCACTTTTTAATTCATTCATTTTATTTGCAATCATTAAAAATAAAAACTCAAATTCAGATAATCAGCAAAATGCTAAATATCTGCTCTAATAATCTGAACCCATTTTTTTCTGCTAGATTAATATCTGAAAGCAGCCCAATACAAAATCATGTCAGTTGTTGCCAGTTCATGCAAAAGTGTTTGTTCAAACAGAGAATTTCTCCTGATTTAACCATCAATAAAATGCCATTTTAGTGTCAGACTGTTAAGAAAGATTAAGGCTTGTGAAAAATAGGTCTAATGTTTACTTCAGTAACTATGAGGCACAAGTTTTGGTCTCTAACCTTCACAGAAGCCTCTCTCTATCAGGTCAGTACTCACCTGGTTAGATAAAAGGTAAGAGCTAAGTGGTGGAGGCATGGGGTGTATTGGGATTGGGTCTTTGGGTTGGTAGTTGGTCTGTACCACCAATCAAAAGCACCGACAACCTGTGATGGGGCTCAACAATCAGCTATAGCTACTTTCACACATGCACTGCAAACCTGAAATTGACTTGAATTCACCCAAAGGAGCTGTACGTGAATGCATATACCCCAAACAGTTAATCAGACACCAAACGGACTTTAACCCGACAGCTCTTCAGGGCTGTGCAGTGTCCACCTGAGCCAAATGTGAATAGAGCAGGTCATTGTCTGAAGAATTCACAGTGAGCAAGTGAGCGTGTTATGATGTTTTTATCATGTGACTTGTGCAAAACTGGAAGAAAACAAACATCTGAGGTTGAAGAAGAAGGGTCATTTAAACAACGATGCTGACAAAAATGACTAACTGAAGAGATGACATGTTTCGGGAGCTTCTGTCAGTAAGGACTGACACCAAATCAAACAAGACTTTTTTCTTTATGACCAAAATACGGACCGGCTACTGAGCACGCTGTAATCCGTGTCACGTCCTGCATTCTGTACGATCTACCCAGGCGCCTCCCCTCACCTCAACCACATGGAGGTGATCACGCTTCAGACACAATCTCCTATTGTGTGTTACGCATGTGAAAGGGAAACTCCAGACAATGTGCGGACCTGATTATGCAAACAATGTCTGGAGATTATATATAAAAAAAGCCCTTATCTTTCTCCAGACTCAACACTGCACCTTTAAAGAACAAGCACACAAAGTTAATTGCAGAAACACTGTCTGCTGTCCTGAGCCTGCACTTCCAACCAGCTGCAAACACAAGGTCAAAAAGAGCCTCTCCGATCTTGATACATAAGAATTCAACAAATTATCTTTTTCGAAAGCCACGTGCAATTACTTTTACTTTTGAGGAAATTCCACATCCACAAGAAGAGATGGGCAGACTCCAAACAAGACTTTTTTTATGGCACCATAATAAAAGGGCCGTAAAACAAAAAGGCTTTTAAGATGAACAATATTTTTGAAAAAAAATCACATGAACTGAAAAGGCAATGTTTTCATGTTGTATAACTTTTTTATTATGTATGGTAATTTTTGTTTATTCTTTTCTGTATAATTGCACCCCTATCATTTTCAGTTTGTTGTATGTATGTCAATAAGGAATTTAAAAAAAATACAAAAAAAGAACAAGTTAAAATTTGCTTTTATACTGCCACAAGTTGAATTGTATCACTTCCTTTGGGTTTAACATCTCCTGTGGGCTAATGTAAACCACATTACTGGTTTTCATCCACACACATGCTTTCAATATAACTATAACCAAATAGGTTAAAACTTTTTCTTAAAAAATGCTTAAGCCAAATATCCACTTAATTCTGTGCTTAAACCTGTGATGTGAATTTTCCAGCTCCAAGCCAATTTCTAAAATTGGTAGATATTATCTACTTTCTTGTAAACTTTCTGTCTTGATGTGGCTACTCACAGCATTAAGATCCTCACACTGCTTACCCAACACTCCTTTGAAAACCTCAAAGTGATGGTTCAAATCGTTCTGTGTGTGGATTTTATATTTGGTCCCTAAGGCCCCGTCAGAGGAGGCAGTCCCATAGAAGACACGACCTATCCGGGAGTGTACCAGCGCCATGGCGCACATGACACAAGGTTCTTGGGTCACGTAAAGGTCATATCCGGTGCATATGTACGGCTGAGAGCCCGCCTCTGCATCCGAAACACCTTGAAAGGCGTCTGAGTTTGGTGAAATAAATCGGCAAGCAGGGTATCTGTCAAAAGAGTAACATCCGCCGCCCTGGCTCCGTGCCACAAGGTCAATGCAGACCATGACTGCGTGATGAAGAGGATGGTCGCTTCTGCAGTCATGGCCCACTGCTATGATTTTCTCCGTCGTTGGGTTGACCATCACAGCCCCTACCTCCTCCATTCCCAACTCACTTCCTGCTTTGGCAGCAGTCAGAGCAGTCATCATGTACATGTGCATCCTGGCTTTCTGAGGTGGACTGAAGAGTTCTCCTTTCAAGGCAACCGTCACCTGTTTGTCCTCATGAAAGGATGTGGGCCAGTGTTTGCTCGCCAGCTCAAATTGGGGTCGGGTCAAAGGGGGACGTGCAGGGACCTTTACCACAAAAGGCTCACCTAATCCGTCATGTCTAACTCTATCCAAGGGGAGCAGAGAGTCAACACAGACCACCTTTACGTCTGGTGCATCGCTGACGAGGCACACAAGGACTTCCAGAGGATGTGGGCTGCCCTTCTCCTTCACCGCCCGAACCCTCTTGAGGTGCTGGAGGCCACTCAGTGGGTACAGGCTGCTCAGCTCCCGTAGAAGTCGAGAGGTCTCTTTCTTCTTGACAATGGGTGCAGCAAATGCTTCTATAAGCTTGACGTCTTGTGACTGCTCATCTGACAGTACAGGATAAGCAACCCAGGAGTCAGACTCACACACAGACCCCTTCCAGCGTTTGATCTGTGGTTCCATTGTTTTGGGGTTCTTCTGTGAAATATGATTTCATAGTAAAGTGAAACAAAATCAGTGCATTTTAACGGTAGAGTACAAAGTCTTTCAGTTGTGCTGGACTAACACTAAGCCTTGTCTGCATCAATCAGCCCAAGCAAAACCACTGTCTGGTGGATAAGTGGATACAATTGATCATCAAACCCTGGGTCTTTGCATTCATGTGGATGCCGCTTTCCACGCACCACACAAACACCGGTGCGTATCAAGCAACCCTCCTCATGGCAATGGCACTTCCTGATGGCAGTGCCACCCCAGCAGGACAATACACCATGCCACACCACAAAAACTGTTGCATAAATGAACATGACAAAAAGCTCAAGGGATCTACCTAACCTCCAAAAATCTAAGATTCCAATCTGATTGAGCTTTCGTGGGACATGCCGGTACCACTGAGGTATGCCTGATCCACCATGGGGCCTGCTTACATCGAACTTGGCTCTGACTTGTTGAGGCATGAATACAGGACATCTGAGGGCTGTCCTGTGGTGTCTGGTGCTGGAGCATTGGATCCTGTGGATCCTGTTGGTTGTGAGGTTGGGTACAGGCTCATCCCACAGATGCTCGATCAGATAGGGATCTGGAGAATTCAGAGGCCAGGTCAGCACCTTGAGCTCTTTGTCACATACCTCTTGTGATTCCTGAGCAGGTCTTGTGGTGCAGAATGGCGTATTATGTTGCTGGGGGCCGCTGTCATTGGCGAGTGCTGTTGTCATGAGGGGGTTGCTTGGACTGCAACAGTCTTCTACATGAATGCCAGGACCAAAGGTTTCCCAGCAGAACATTGCATTGTAATGTAGATGATTAATGTTATTCACTTCACCTGTCAGTGGTTTTAATGTTTAGGCTGATGGCTGTATAATACAGCAGCCCATAAGACCTGCTGCTTTGCATTATTATATTGTTTTTAGCAATAATATGCTTACAGGTTGTGTCCCAACAGTCTAGGCAGATATTCTAACTTTCTAGTTTATGGTAGACCTCAATCAGTAGTGTTTTTTGTGGCCAATGTTGATATCTATACCCAACGGTTTTAAAAATTTATCTTAATATACTGGCCATCAAGTATCCCTTAAATTTGCTATTAAAAGAGTTGTGACCAAGATATATATTTACCAGGGCCTTTAAGAGATGAAACACACAACTGTCTTTAGTATGCCTAAAGACTGCCTATACTGATAAACCTGTGGAAGCTGAAATCAAACACTTGTGTCGACCATGCCTGCATATCAATCAGACTCGTTTGTAGCCTTTAAATAAATCCATAAAATAAACAATGAACACACAAAACACAACCAATAATAATCTTACATCCATTTTATGTCTGTAATGCTGAAACAAGCCGCCAATGAATTAAAAAAAGATTACAAATAATGAATCACTCATCAATTGATAAGAAGAAATTTAAAAGACAACATTATTCTTCCACAAATATTTTACTACACAGAGCCCATACTCCCTTAAATAAATTAAGCAATGAATTCATAAGGTAAAGGTCCAATGTGTAAGATTTAGGGGGATTTGGGGGCATCTAGAGGTGTAGACTGCAACCAGTTGAAATTTCTCCTGGTTAGATTTTCTTCAGTGTTCATGGTTCAGGAGATTTTTACTAGCAGCTGAATTATCCGCAGAGGTCTCTTCCTCTTCAAAACCAACGGGCCAGGTGATTAAATTGGTAAAAACACTGAATAAAGGAGTTACAAGTTACAGATCAGTGTTTTTTCAATGCTACTTGGCTCACCGGAGATGGGCCACTGGCCCAGCAAATTCTTTGAATTGCCACTTGAGGCTGTCTCCAAGACAGGAAAGATCTTCATAAACCCCATTTTAAAATGCCCAACTTTACCGCAAAAATATGTTTACAGACTGCTGCAAAAAAGGCTTTGGTCACTATAGCTAATTTCTACATTCATGATAACTGTACGGGGATTACATTTTGGTTATAACTCAACCATGAAGGTGGCAACGGCCATAAAGCAGAACTCAAGGCTTCAATACAGCAGTCCACAAACCAACAGGCGACATCATGGCAACTGAATCCATTATTTTTACAGTGCCATTTTCTCTTCTAATGTAATGTGTGCTCACCTTACTTTTGATCCAGATGTTCAGGGAGTTTTTACCGCGAGCCGAATTATCCCCGGAAGTCTCCTCCTATGCAAAACAAATGGACTAGATGTTTTAAACCAGTAAAAATACTGTATAAACCAGTTTCACGATTAAAAAAATCCCTGTTTTTCCAACTTCTCGACGCGGAGGCGCTGCTAACTACAGTGGCCAGTGCGCAAAAATTTGAAAGTCGCTATCTAGATGCAATGTTTGGTTTGTAAATTCCGGGCTAGCGTCGAAATGTGGCAGTGCAACATGGCGGACTCCCGGGACATTCTGAGTTTGAAAAATATAATAAAGAAAACATGTCTTTTATATTATGTTCCATTTCTGCCAATATATTCCCCTAGATCCTACACAGTACACTTTTAAATAATTTCTAGTTGCAACCCTCTGTGTGTTGTTGCCTTTAATAATGTCCAGCAGTGAGATCACTTGAGGCAGCACAGATATTTGACAAAGCTAGAAATGATCCATCAAAGCTTCATGTGAAAAGTACTTCATTAAAGAGTAACTAAACCCCCAAACCACTTTTGTCTGTTGAAAAGCAATATATATGGGTATTTAGTCATTTTGTTGATTGACTTGGTTCATTTCTTGACATTTGAGTGCAAAGTATTAAAATTCTACATATTTTGTACAAATATAGATGGTGATTGCCCTCTTTAGGTTGTAACCTGGTTATTGTAATTGAATTTTGCTATTGGCTGATCCTGGCAGCAGAGGCCTGCTTTCGAGCCCCATGTCACCACCCTCTCACCCTCTGACTAAATTGTGTGCACACAGGGGACAGGGAGGTGCTGTGGATCAAGAGGCTGCACGACTGGGTGACTGCACATGTCTTGGCCCCCCTCCTGGTCCTGCCCATTTTGAGACTTTTTTACACATTCAAGGAAGGAGACACTCAAGCAAAAAGTCTGGGGTTTAATTACTCTTTAAACAGCCTGAATAAGAAGACCATATATGATACTATACTTGATGGATTCAGACGTAAACACAGCATGTTGTACCAGATCAGACTATCAGGTCAACATGCAATCTTTCTTCACTTCCTGCCCAGCATGAGCTTTGTCTTAATGACTTTTGGCACGTGTCGTATGGTCAGTGACACTCTGGTGCCTCGGGTCAGTGTCTCTCCCGGCAGAGCGCCAGCAGCAGACAGGTTCACCACCTTGTCTGTCAGCGTGTCCTGGCTGCAGGGGCGGATGCCATGAAGGAGGCGCTTGTACATATCATCCTGCAGGACCAGGAGACTGCGCGGTTTTACCAGCAGGGACAAGAGGAAGCGGTTCTCCTCTGTCTGTGGCACATCGCCCTCCTGGCTGCTGACAGGCGTGTAAAAGTCCAGGAGGGTGTGAGACCCCAGGCTGATAGTGGTGACAGTCGGGTGGTACAAAGGGCCGTCCTCATGAGGCATAATCCCTTCCCCTTGTTTATACTCATTCACCAACACATGATTGGCTGTTTTCCCACTGAATGCACCAAGGGAGGAAATTTTCTCACAGTATGTCTGGAGCCAGTCAGGAATCTTTTCTGCCAGCATGCCTTTAGGACTCGGTAACCCTCCCCAGTTTTGAAGCCTTCTGCCCGACAGCTGAGTCCATTTGATTTTGGGAGACCTGTACACCTGCTGCTGAAGGTAGGACTCCTCCTCTTCTGTTATGAAATCTGGGATGTAATACACTGTTGGTGGGGCATCATTTACGACAAACTGCTTCAACTCCTCCAAAATACAAGCTGGGCGTTCCATGTCTCCTTTAAAAAGGTCAACATGAAATGCTTGTTAAAACCCAAGTCAAAAAAAGTGTGTATGCTGACTTAAACCTCCATGGAGAGCAACAGGGTTTCCACACAGGGTCATGAACAAAATTTCAAAACTTTTTTTCATGACTCTTAATAGGGAGGGACTTACGTCCATTTATTTTGGCTTAGGAGAGGGGCATACAAGTTTAACTTGTTGTAATATGAATTTATTTTACCGCTTAACAAAAACAATAGAATGTATATTTTTTGGTTCTTTTTTTATAGTCAAAATTACACCATTGATCATAGCGAGAAACTGTAAAAACAGAAATTATCATTGGATTTTCAAATATACAACGGTCTCAAGACACATCATTTCAGACATATGCCTCAGTGAAAAAATATTAGAGATGCTTTTTCAACTCAGGAATTTTGTCTTAAGCTTTTAACTTCCAAATATCAAAGGGGAAGTTTTGAATATCTAATAACCAATTAAATGTGGTATTGTCTGCCAGTCACTCAGGGAGGCTCAAGGAAAAAGGTTTTGTAGCTACGAGGAGGCTATAAAAAACACACCGCAGGCTCCCCACAGTCTCTGAGAAAGAACAGTTCCTAACTCAGGTACAGACTAATGTGTTGTTAATAAAGTTCCCAACGATGCAGAGACATTTGCTGAAAGAGACTTTCTTAGCACACACACGTCCTCGGTTCTTTGACTAAACATTTGGCAAACACCGCATTTCTGGTCCCCGTGAAGGCAGCACAGCCCGCTACATGGAAATGCTCTTTTCAAATAGCGAAACAGCGTCATTTTAACACACAGCACAACCCCGCTATCTACAGAAATCTAAAAACGTATACAGTTTACATTTTAAGTGACATTAAATCATATTTACCTCTTTCGACAGCAAAAATATTTAAAAAACCGTTCGATCAAAGTATCCCGTCAGTCACCCGACTCCATGCTCACATTCATGTGCATCTTACTAATATTTCCCCGGAAATAAAGCATCTAACTTTTGGACCTGGGCTTCATTTTCTGAACAGTTCTGTAAAATGATAGGGCATCTGAAAGAACACCTTTTACTGGTTCAATGTGAATTGTTTTGCTAATACGTTTGTCAGTGTCTAACTTGGATGTGTGTGCTTATTCTTAGGTCACAGAGTTGTCGTTGTACGGAATTATTTACATGTGACACTCGGACACGGTGAAGGAAGAATACTAAGGACACTTGTGCTTCTGCTCTGAACGCTGCGGATTTTTTTGTTTGTTTTTGGCCCTAAAACCAAATGAGGCATCTCCGCTTTTTAGTTTGCGAATATAAGATTCAAACGGGAATGAGGTGAGGTCAGCCTCCGTTTTTAAACTCACAGCTAGCTCACTCAAGGCTCACAGCCATGTTCCCTACTAAAGTAAAAATCCTGCACAGGCTGCTTCAGTTTAGACAGACTTCTTGGTTCTCTCCTTCAACTGGAAAAGCATTGTACTCCAGACTGGTTCTGGGCATTGAGACCAGCTGTGATGACACTGGAGCTGCTGTGCTGGACGAGACTGGTGAGATACTGGGAGAGTGTCTGCATTCACAGAAACAAGTTCACCTGAGGTGGGTGTCACAGCTGTACTCACTTAATATTGCTTGAGCAGTGGTGGAAGAAGTGTGCATTTTACTTTACTTAAGTAAAAGTACTAATACTAAACTGTGGAAATACTCTATTACATGTGAAAGTTCTGCATTTAAGATACTTGTTTCTTGTAAAAGTAAGTACCATCATTAAGGACTATCAGAAATGTCATTTCTGTTTTTACAGTTTTTGCCCATTACATATGGGGTCATTTATAGTGTATATATATGTATATAAGTACCATCTTTAAGGACTGTCAGAAATGTGAATTTTCAACAATAATTTCTGTTTTTACAGTTTCTATGTTTATTATATTTGTAAAAGTAAGTATCATCAGAAAAATGTGCTTTAAGTATTAAATTTAAAGTACCCAATGTAGAAAACACTTTTTAAAAAAACCTTAAAAAACCCTCAAAATTATTGAAAACAAATAACTGAATATATTTGTCTGTTGGCCTATTGATTAATCAACTAATCATTTCAGTTGTACCTGTATAACCTGTTTGGTAATTTGATTTTTAACAGAAAACATTTGATAAAATCTTACATTTTTATGCAAGCATCTTATTTTGAAAAAATGTAACTAAGCTGTCAGATTAATGCAGTGAATTAAAAAAAAACACATATACAATATTTCCCTTTGAATTATAGTGCAGTAAAAGTAGAAAGAGGCATGAAAAGAAAATACCAAAGTAAAATAAGTACCTTAAATTTATACTTTAAGTTTAGTGCTTGAGTAAATGTACTTAGTTACATTCCATTAATGTGCTTTAAGGCTTTTGTTTTGACATATTCCCTCCCTCCTGAATACTGCAGGGCTGGTGGCATCATCCCCACGGTGGCTCAGCAGCTCCACAGGCAAAACATAGAGCGTGTGGTCCAGGAGGCTTTGGAGAGGAGCAGCGTGGACCCGAGCCTGCTCTCAGCGGTGGCGACCACCGTGAAGCCGGGCTTGGCCCTGAGCTTGGGGATCGGTCTTGAGTTCAGTCAGAGGTTTGTGAGGCAGCACAACAAGCCCTTCATCCCCATCCACCACATGGAGGCTCACGCGCTGACCGTCAGGATGCTCCATCCTGTTGACTTCCCCTTCCTGGTCCTGCTGGTTTCTGGGGGTCACGCACTTCTCGCTGTGGCTCGAGGAGTTGACAACTTTCTGCTTTTGGGTCAAAGTCTGGACGAAGCTCCAGGGGACACACTGGATAAAGTACGGCCTTAAGAGTAAAATATGGCTGTTTTTAGTGGTCATGATGTTTAGTTTGTGATCGTAAACAAATATCTAAGGATGCACAATAATATCGGCATATTTAGGGCTACCCCTTGAGAGCTGAAGATACGAATGATCAGTCAACGTTAGCCTGTTGAAACAGTTTTATTCTGAAATATTTGCATTTTTAATGCTGTATATATATTTCCTGTATGTTGTAGTTGTATTTCAGTAAAGACACTACAGAGAAATAAATATGTGTGATATTTATAACCGTGGTAAAATAACAAAGTTTAAGGTGGCCTAAGACTTTTGCACAGTACTGTAGATAATATCTGCATATCGGATATCGGCAAAAATCCAATATCTTGCATCCCTATAACTATCTTTTGTGCATTCACAGGTGGCAAGACGTTTGTCCCTCATAAAACACCCGCTGTGCTCCACACTAAGTGGAGGTCAAGCTATAGAGCTTCTAGCAAGGAATGGAGACAGGACGAGGTTCGCTTTTAAGACACCGATGGGACGAACATTTGACTGCTGCTTTTCTTTCACCGGGCTACGGAATCAAGTGAACTTAACAATAATGAAAAAAGAGGCGGAAGAAGGTATGAGGACCCACATAGTCTGGGAAATGACAACTATAACCTCCGTACCACTGATCAGATTCATAGACCTTTCTTTAGAGTGGACATTGGACTTGTCCAACACAGGTGGATAAGAAAAAAAAATCTTTTCTTCTTTACAAGGAAGAAATAAATGCAAAATGAATGAGTGAATGAATGAATTTTGACAGGTTTATGCGTGAAAATGGCACTTTGGGAAAATAAAAAGACAATTTTCATTTGCACACCAGAAACAAATGAGACGCATGTTTAAAAAGAAGTGATAATGTTCATTCACTATATTTGTACGATGACACTCTTCCAGTTTCATAGTTTACTGAAACTGTTGGGGAAATTCACATTTAAATAAATTAGATGTGTAACCTAATTTCTCCCTCTCCTCTGTAGGTATAGAGGAGGGGACGCTGCTGTCCTGTGTGAATGACATAGCAGCAGCCACGCAGCACACTGTTGCCTCTCATCTTGCAAAGCGCACACATCGTGCAATCTTGTTTTGTAAGGCAAACAACCTGCTGCCATCCAAAAATCCCACCTTGGTGAGTGTATTACGTCCCTTTATCTTTTATTTAATTAATGAAAATAACATTTTTTTGCAATACCAGCAATGCCAATGCCCAGCATTACAGTTACAGATTGTTCATTGGAGAAAAGGTGATTATAAATGGCATTTTAAGTCTCTTAATGTTTTTACATTTTAGAATTAGATTTAGGTTTTCTAATTAGCGTAGACCTGAGAGCCACAGACAGGGTAGGGGTGTCAGAAAGTACTGATACATCAGGCATATCCCAAATTAAGGCCCCTCGACTGATTTTAAAGGGCCCTCACAAAATTTGTACAGACTATCATCCTTTAATGGCTGTGAATATGGATATGAAGATGTCACTGTTAACCCTTCTTTGACAGGTGCTGTCTGGAGGAGTTGCGAGCAATCAGTACATCCGCAAGGCTTTGACAATAATCACTGACACAACAGGACTGAACCTGCTCTGTCCTCCAGCCAAATTCTGCACTGACAACGGAGTGATGATTGCGTGGTGTGTATACCGACGTTCGGTAAAGCTTTGACAGTGAATTCATTCAGGTGATTCACCTCAGTGGAGAGTCCCGTCCATCTAAAACAACCTTTTCTTTTTAAAACCAGGAACGGTGTTGAACGGCTGAGAGAGGGGAAAGGGATACTGCCTCCAAATGTGGATGTCTCCTATGAGCCAAAGTAAATAAATCAGAATCAAAAATTTTTGATTTACAATTTCAGTGAAAGATACCAATTTTTACCATTAACTCACATAAATGTTGTATTCCAGGGCAGCACTGGGTGTTGACATGACAGCAGAGGTGAAGGCAGCAGCGATCAGGTTGCCAGCAGTCAGGATGAAGATCCCCGACTGACACACTGTTGGCTTTGTTCTGCGCAAAAAAGTGTTTTTTAATCAGAAATTTCCCCCAGTTTAGAGTATATATTGTGTATATACACTGAACTAAAATTTAAATGCAACACTTAAGTTTTTGCTCCTATTTTTCACAGGTTTAAGTTAAAGATCTAAGACTTTTTTATGCACTCAACAGGTATATTTCTCTTAAATTTTGGTCTGAACTTGTTACACCTGTGGCATTGTGTTGTGTGATCAAAAAGCACATTTCAAAGTGTCCTTTTATTGCGACCATCCCAAGGCACACCTGTGTAGTAATGATGCCGTTTAATCAACATCTTTATCTGCCACACCCTTTAGGTGGATGGGTTAACCCTGGAAAATGAGAAGCACTCGCTAACACAGATTTTAACTTAACTTGATTTGTGACCAAAGTTTGAAAGAAATAAATTGATTGCATACATAAAAAGTCCTAGATCTTTAACCTCAACCTGTACAAATCCGGAGCAAAAACTTAAGTGTTTATGTTTGTTAAAAAAAAACTGTTTAAATGTTTGTACAGTATATGATATATGTTTAAGCACATTAAACATCTATTTATTAATAAAAGTGTTATTTAAACATTGCATTTTTTAATGACACAAAACTACCTGAAAATATAAATTCCATCAAAGTGACTTTTTTTGTGTGTTCAGTGGCTGATAATCTGTTGACCCCTAGTTATGATGTTTGAAAGTATAAAAAGACTACCAAAGAGATTTTGACACTTTAGGTGTTACCAAATTATGACCTGGCCTGTGGACCATGCTTGCAACTGTTTCCAGTCTCCCCTATATTTTGTTAATAAAACTTTGGTAGTTTTACTTTTTTAAGTAAGAAATAAATTGTAATGTATGGTATGTACATTTTTATTTTGACTTAAGAGTCTGTATAATGTTTGCACCACTGAAGATGAGTGTGTGCACCTATATTTTTATTTTATTTTATTTATTTTGTTTTGCTGTAGTTTCTCAGTACGGCCGCCAGGTGTCAGTGTTGGCCCAGCCCGCGGCGGTGCAGAGAGCCGCTGTCAGTGCGCAGCGCCCGGACTCTCTCTCCTGAGCGCCGCTGCAGCTCCGTAGTTGCCGCTCAGTGCTGTTGCGCTGAAGTGAGTCCAGACATCTGATTGTCTCTGTGTTGAGGAGGAGACCCACACGGTGTTGACCGGCGTGGAGGCAACAGGGAAACCGTCTGCCGTCTGCCTCACCATCCTGTGGTTACCCCCCACTCGGAGATCATTTTTAAAATCTGGTGCGGACCTCTTCATCCCACAGAAACCAAACCAGCAGCAACAACTTCGGGGGATATTTTTTTGTTTCTCTCCACGTTGCACACAACCATAAAGTGGAAATTGCTCGGATGCTGTTTGGAGCGCGGAGGAGAGGGCAGGAGAACCGGCGCGACACCACATGATGTCCGGATTATTATTTACTTGAACGACCTTGGGTTATTTCCTCTGTCAACGGATTATTATGATTTTTGTTGGAATGGAGAACAACCTGACGCATTTGGCACACTGTGTGAAAAGTATGTATAGCTCTACAGGATCACATATTCATTTTAATCTCATGCTTGCAGATGTATTTCCATTGAGGCTCAGAGAGGGTTTGCACTGTGTTGTTCAAACAAATCAGGTTTAATCCAAAACCCTCTGACAGCTAATGGATGCTTTCACTCTTTGGTTCACATTAAGACACATTTACCACTATTTAAACACAATAACATAGTATCAGATCTGGTGGAGGATTTTGAGACAGTTCCTGTGTTGAGGTGCTGCACCTCCAAATGTGTTACTCACAGGGAGACTCCCCACTCTGCATAAATCATTCATGGCCTGCATGTTGTGCAGCTTTCTGAATGAAGCACATGTTTGCTGTGTGCCAAGGCCTGTAGTCCTAGAAAAGGAGCTGTCACTGTGAATCAGGCTGCAAGGCTACGGTTAGTGGAACAGATGGGAGACACAGGCTTACAACAGAACAGCATCAGTGCACTCAAGCTAGAGACAGACGTACCCGTGTCATGCAATACAAAATAGGCCGAGGGATTGAGTCATAAAACACTGTGAGGTAGAGGAGGGGGAGGTGAATGAGTAACACTTGATGTGCAGAGGAGCAGAAAAATGACCCTGCAGAGGTGAGCCACCAGAGGCCTTGACCTGGAGCCAGTGGCTGGAGCCTGGGTCACTCTGTGAAAATCGTTCACAATCCTTTTCCTCGTTCCCGCCATCTGGTATTTATAGGCTGCTTCTGATGGGAAATAAATCACTGAAATCCTCACGCTATCTCTTTCCACTCTCTCTCTCTCTCTCTCTCTCTCTCTGCAGTTGAGGAAGGGATGAGTTCTAGCCGGCAATGGAGCAGGACTGATTGTTTCAACACCAGCACACAAGGATGGTCCTCCTAGCCGGTCGCCCCCAAGTGCCCTTGAAATCACCACCCTTTACTGAGTAACACTCAGCGTCACACTCAGACATGGACGAGAGTGGATGACAGGAGCGCAAAGGCAGCAGAGCGAAGTCGTGGGGAGGCACAGAGTCGCTAACTTCCTGGAGCAAAATGAAAACATTGATGTGCGAGTTAGGAATCTAACCAAAGACTCTTGCACCTTACTGCCACCGCACATTTTCCACACTACAGTTAATCAATGCTCCATCCTCCAGAACATGGGGTGCGTCAAGTCCAAAAGGAGCGACTCCGCAGCCCAAAATGCGAACTCTACAGAGAAGGTGGAAGGCAAAGCCAAGGAAGCAAAGGGCGAGAAAGCCTACTTGGTGCACTCCGAGATGGGCCTGGCAGAGAACTCCCCTCAGGTTAGCCCTGTGCTGTTGGAGTACGCCCAGAGGCTGTCCGAAGAGATCGTGGCCCGGGCCGTGCAGCAGTGGGTAGAGGTAGACCGCCGCTACAGTGACATCCCTTACATTGAATGTGACGTGCCATGACTTAGGAAGGGATGTCAAAGTGGAAAGGCCTGGGCTAAGCCGAGACTGCCTTGACCTTGGAGGTTCTACGTTGTTAAACAAGGCCAATGGTCTCAAACGCCTTTATTCAGAATGAATTGTTTACCTGCTCAGAGCGAGAATATGAATGAGCTGTTAGTAATTCAGCTTTGACCCCCTTTTGGATTGGATTATACTTGGACTGCACGTAAAAATCCTCCTCCAAAGCGACCAAAGCACTCTGATCCATGTTCCTGTGATTATCTGCAACAAAGCTGGAGTCAGGAGCGTCTTCTTTCGGATATCGTCTTTCATAGACCTTATTTGTCCCCTTTCCCAGTAGGTGTTGGCTCTCTGTGGCAAAGCAAGAAATCCTATCAGATATTGCCTGGAATTGTAATGTTCCCCTTTGCCAGTGAAAGTCTACCCCATCCATCGATGCTGTCCCACAGCCAACATTCCCTCCTCTTACGGAGAAAGCTATTAATAGATCCCTTCATTTGGTGAAGACTCTCACTTGAAAACTCTCACTGGTGTCATCAGGTCAGAAACACACCCAGCTGTCCGGCTCCTTCCAGTCTGAGAAAAAGAGCTCATTGTACTGAAGTTCTCCCTTAATGGCATCCCTGGAGATCCTGTGGCGGAGCTGCAAAGAGGAGCATCTTCCTCAACTCCGCCATTAGGCAGCCTCGACCGCAGCGTTCGTTCCAACAGACAGGGTCCTCGAAATGAGTCCAGGAAATTTTGTGATGAGTTTCCTGAACTGCAGGATATTCTGCGTACACACAGTTTGGAATCTTTAACATTAGGGACCTAGATCCCTGGGGACCTGCTGGCCTCTTAACCACAAAGGAACCAGGGCATTAAAAAGGATTGACACACTTTTCAGCATGGATTTGGCCCGTCAACAGAACTCAAGTTATAAAACAAACAAAAAAACACGTGGTTTTGGCTAAAATGTTGTAGGCCTAGTTTTTTTGTCAACATTATGTAATTGTATCACGCCAACCTGAGAAATACTGCCATCTGCCCTATAGAGGACAACAGCACAAATATGCAGACCTCGAAACCCGTGACATGTCAATCCAGTCTATATATGACTTCTTAAAATAGTGTGGTGCTGCTCTATAATAGAGGGCAACAATACTAACCAGGGGATAGAGTAGATATATTTGGAATAGAGGTTCACAACCGCAAAAGTCCTTAATGAATGTTGCTATGAGCCCGACACTGTTTTCTACTATTTGATTTATATGAGAGGGGATATTACACAGCTCTGCTAGCTGGACAGAGAGGTCAATGTAGCTGCAGATTTGCGCACAGGTACTCTAATGTATGGAAGCTGAGAGCAGCAATGCTTGCTATTAGTTTTTTAATGCTAATATCTCGAGAGCACAATTTAATTATTTAGTTATCTAGAGATTAATTGTTGCAAGATCAACAACGCCTGACTTGATCTCAAAAGGCCATAATTATCATGTGATCATTTAAAAAACAGAAGTCGTTTTCTCTGGATAAATTAGGCTATCTTGTAATTCAGAGAAATCAGATTTTGTTTTCTTGAGATCACAATAATTATAAATTATTGCGGTCAAGTGAGCTGCCATCAGTCTCGACTCTGGAGACAAAAAGGCCAATTTCTTGAGATGGCTCACTTGACCACAGCAAGCTATAATTATGATGTGATCTTGAGGAAATGCAAGTGGTTTTTTCATGATTGTCTTCTCATCCTGAAAAATCGACTTTTGTTTTCTCTGTCACATAATCACATTATCATTTTGATTCTTGAGAAAAAGAAAACAAAATTTTATGATTCATCACCAGAAAAGGACTTTTGTTTTCTCGAGCTCGACAGCAGTTCACTTGACCACTTGAATGCCATTACCTTGAGATCTCAAGTTAATTATTTTGTCATCTCAAGATAAGAAATCTAATTTTCTCACAATAACAGGGTTCATTTTTTTATTTTGAGAAATCAAAATATTGATTTCTCGAGATAATGATGTGATTCATCACAAGAAATTGACTTCTGTTTTCTTAAAATCACATTGTAATTATAGGCTTCAGCAGTCAGTGAGGCGTTATCAATTTTAAAAGAACTTTTTTCTCTTTTTCGAGAAACTATCCTTTTTGATTTTGAGAATCAACATGAATTTACCCCGTTATAATGAGAAACACATTCCTAATCTCTAGATTTTGAAATTAATAACCTGCGATCATGAGAAATAACATTAAAATAATAGCAAGCACAGCCGTTTTTGGCTTCCGTACAAAACAATGTCATTGGGATATACCCAAAATTCATGTCCCAGTGCTAGCTACAGAAATGCATTTAAGACGATACTATACTGCCACAATGATTTCCAGTGATAACAATTTTGAAGAGTGTTTAAGTAATGAAAGAACCATACCAGTACGGACCAGTAACCCTAAGAATACTTCAATACAAGCTGATAAGCCATATTAAACAGTGGCAGGGTATTTTTCTCTCCACTTGCCTTCTCCCTAGTTCTTCTCTTACGACACTAATTGTTTCAGTTGGCCAACACTAATGCAGGTCACACTGTATTGGGAAGTCTAACCAACATAGAAGCTGTTTCAGTGCTATCTGAAACTCTGCCCTTTACAGGGAAAAGTTGCATCATTCAAAAAGTCCTTGCTAATGGCATTATAAAGTTTACAGGCGTTAAGTGATGATTAATCGAAGGGCTGCTGACAGAGAGGTTTCTCTACAGAAACATGATGCGTGTAATGAAACACTTTCCCATCATGCTGAAAATCAACTCATAAAACAGAACTTGCACTAATCTACGTGGACAGATTAATCTGTCGGGGTCATCCAAAACATGTTGTGAACACACTGAAGATTAGAGATGACACGCCATATTCCTAATTCTTAATCTGGTGCCATTTGTTTAGTTTCAAATCAAATGATAAAGGCTAATCCCCCTGGCTGTGCTGAACATTGTTTGCTGTCAATGTTGGAATTCAAAAACAGCAAAAGGCCTACAGCACACGAAAGAGCTGATAACAGAGAATGTCATCGCCAGATTTTAGTCAGTTTATGCTATTAAACTTGCACATTTTCTTTATAGTCCACATGCCGGAGGATGAGTCGTGCCATTTTACATGTTGATTTTAGTGATATTGGGAATTCTGACCCCAAACTTGGTGATGGTAAAGTTTTTACAGATTGTGGTATCACCGATTTTTACAACTTCACAAGAGATCCAGTATTATAACTCATGTTGTCTAAAGAAAACCAATGCATTGGATTGTCTTTGTGCAGACAGCCATGGAGGGATCGTGTCTGCACCACAAAGAGTTAAAACTGGGATCAAACATTAACGCCTGTCTACAGCCAATCATCTGTGTCTTCCAGTTGACGCTTTTAGCTCTGACTGAAAGGTTGCCAATGCTCCCTTTTGGAAATCTGTAGTTTTTTAAAGGTCACTCATTTTAAATTATTTGACAGCAGCAGGTGTTTGCACAGAGATGGGAGATGCTGCCAAACTTGCCAACTACTGAAGGATTTATTCATCTCAAGGTGGACAGATTCCCTGGAAGGCTGTTAAGACCTTTGGTACAGATTAAATTAGGGCTGCCACTAACAATTATTTTCATGATCAGTGAATCTGTCAATTAAATTCTTGGTTAACCTTTTCATCTATAACATCTCAGAAAATAGTGAAAGGTGGGAGTGGGAAAAAGTGGGAGACAGTGAACGGGGAGGAAACAAAATTAAAGGCCAAAAGAAAAATCGCACTCGATACACACTCAAACTCAGAGTTCCACCCATAACAAAAAACACACAGAGCCAACTGAAGGTGCTGTCCCTCTGGAGACACACAACCAACTGAGAAGGAAAACCAAACCTCCCTATAAAACCTCTCAGCCTGGCTGATCACCAGCAGCTGAGGAGAACATCACAGTTGCACCCAGTCCCTCCTGATTAGCACACCTGGGACCTAGATTTTGGATCTCTGTGGATCTATGACCATAACAAAAGTATTTCAGTCAACCAAGATTTTCTTTGGTTTATTTAAAGCCCAAGTCTAGAACCCACTTCATATTGGAATTAACCCTTTGGAAACCTGAGCAAATTTGCTTGATTTCTTTTAAAAACATGGGAAGAAGGCAATGAGCAATAAAAGAAAAATAAATGGCCAAAAAATAAGACAAAGGAAAAAAAAAAACAAACTATAAACGAATTAATAAAAAGTACAAGACAATTGGGTGGAAATTAGTCCCAAAAAATTAATAAATAAATAAAAGAAAGTTGAAAAAGATCAATGATGATGTGGAAGAAAGTGCTTTGAAAAAATATAAATATATGAATATACTTTTTCATTAGCTTTTTTCCCTCTAGACATTTAGCTTTTTAAAACTTTTTTTCTAAAGTTACTAATTTCTTGCATTTTGATGAACATGTATCTTACCAAGTAGGTCATTGTCTTGTTTCCTATGTTTTTGAAAGAAATCAATACCAGTTCTCTCAGGGTTCAAAGCTTTAAATAATTGTGAAAGGTGTCTGAAAGCAGCACGAGAAAAGAGGTGTCATTTCAGGTTTCAAAGGGTTAAATGGCTCATTCTGAGGTAATGCAAACACAATAATCCTTAGCTTTAGGTGATTATATACTAATGAAATCATTTCTGAATAATATATTCATTTTCTGCCGATAAATGCCCATAAAATCCTTCACACTGACATGTAATTCCATAAACTACTCATTTTATGCTGCTTGGCAAAGTCAATCAAGTGAATGATCTCTCTTTAATTTTTGACAGACAGCACAGTGGTGTAAAATTATTCTGCTATAGAAATTGAAACCCCTGTACCCATGATGCCTCTGATGTGCCAGTGAGTGACAGCAGCCATAGATAGAAGAAGTCATAGTGCAGTGGAGTTGATGCATAAAAAGATGAGCTGACTTGACTATAAAGTGAAACCCAAGCAGCAGCCAGGACCCTCCTGCATTGTTTCCATGACTTCTCTGCCAAATAAGTGAGAAACGGCCTCCAGGAAGCAGCTGTGTAAGATGATACCTGTCAGCCTGTGAATACATCATCATCAAATAACATAAAATGTGTGACTTTTTGCTTATTCCTGTAGTCCAATATTCATCAAACTGTACATACAGTATGTGTAAAAACTGATGATGCCAATAAATCAGATTTATGCCTTCTATCATTATTGAAACACTTTAATATTTATTTCTTAATTACTGCTTCAGGGCAACCTCACACCTGTGCTTTTTAACATATTAGTGGCACATTTAAAAGGGACAGTTCACCCCAAAATATATATTTTTTCTTCTTACCTGTTGTGCTATCTATTAGTCTAGATTGTTTTGGTGTGAGCCACTGATTGTTGGAGATATCGGCTGTAGAAATGTCTGCCCTCTTTCCAATATAATGGAACTAGATGGCACTCGGCTTGTGGTGCTCAAAGCACCCTAAAATAAATAAAAATTAAAATATAAGAATAAGAAGTCATGATGTTACTCAAGATAATCCATAGGCCTTTTTGTAAGCAATTTCATGTACACTGTTAGGCTTACTAAAAAACAATTTGTTTTTACGTAAAAAAAAATAGGGTCTGAGCTGCCTTAGAATTTTAAGTTGACTGAATTAGAGAAGACAAGTTAATGTTATTTTATAAGGATTCAACTGGTTTTCTCAAATTCAGTCAACTTAAAAATTAAGAGCAGCTCGGACACTGACTTTTGTAAGTTAAAACAAGTGCTTTATTTTTACTCCATATGAAGTATTAGTATTAGTATTATAAGTCCATGAGTAGATCCATGCTTCTGTGGTGTGCTTCTGTGGAGCTCGATAGTAAGAAAGATCTACGGAAAAAATGAAAGTTTTGGTCACTTTGACCACCACAAGCTAAGTGCCGTCTAGTTCCATTATTGAAGAGAAGACAAACATCTCTACAGCCAATATCTCCACCACTCTGCAGGTCACACCGAAACAATCTGAACTGATAGATTGCACTACGGGTAAGAAAAAACATATCTATGTTTGATTTGGGGGTGAGCTGCCCCTTTAAAGTCCCGGTCAAACATGCTGCATCCTGTAAGAGAGCGAACACACAGCAGGTTTAAAGTTCAGCGGCATGAAGAACAAACAAAAAGGATTTGGAAGTGACTGCTGGCCAGCGCTTGTTTGAAGAGCCATAAAGCATGAGGGTTTATCAGTGACGCACAGAGAAAGACTCAGACGCTGTCCTCGGTGTTTATGGCAGTTTATTGTCTCCAGTACGTGGAGGTCGTCCTGTCTGCCCACTGAGACGGCTGAGAGCGCCTCAGACTGCTGTGACAGGCCTGCTGCTGCCTGATGAATGTGGCACACAAACTAGAAGAGGCTGCTGCAGAAATAAAATGTGTGTCACTGAGTCAGACTGTGAATGTGAAGGCAGGAAGAGAAGCCAGGCAATGTTATGAAAAAAGTATAAAAAAAATTGAAATAAGATGCAATGATAAGTAACCACCCATTATCATCTGAAGTAATAATCATAAATACACGTAATAAATTGCCATTGTTATTACTGCTGGCTCTATTACAGTGTACTGCAGTTGTGTGTGTGGTGAGAACACACTCCAGCAGAAGCTGTTGCTTGACTGCTGTGTGCAGGTGCACTCAAGGACAAACACTGTGTGCTGTCTCTATTTCATTACTTTCAAATGTATTAAAAGGTGGAAAACTAAAATGTGAAATAGAAATGTTATATTGGCTATATCACTGTCAACTGTTATAGTTTTTGTTAAGTGTAAATATCACCAAAAGTAGTATAACCTGTTAAAAAAAAAAAAGTCAATGCGTGGCCTTCAATCATATGATCCCTAAAATAAATGGAGATATATTTGTGTCAATATTATTTGTTTGAGGAAAGAGAACAACTTCTACAAATACAAAAAAAAGTTGTAAACTCACAATTTTTGTTCAAACATATCTGCAAATACACAAATTCCACAAATTTAAATAAAAGTAATTGTAAAATGCAAATCTGCAAGAGTAGCATCGAGATTCATGAATAAAAACTGGATTCACAAATATCTGTTAGAATGTTGTAAATGTAGGAAAATCATCACAGATGCCTTTCATTCATTTGTAAATTAACTGAATGTATTTGCAGATATATATATTTTTTAATTTCTGGAAAATGTTTGTGCTTTTGCAGATCAATTTTCTATTCACATTTGGGGGTTTTGCGCATTGTATTAGCAAACTGTGTTTTATATTCACAGATTACACTTGAAAAAACTGATTGTCGACCTCTCCACACAAATAACATAAGTAATCTAAATAATAAGTTGTAATAATAATAATAACAATAATAAATGCAATACATGTAATATAAATAATAATATAAGACAAATAAATCTCCATAAATATGGCACTTAGTAATAAAAGCTATGATAGGGTTTCAAAATGCTCTAAAATGGTCTGTTTATCTGGCAAGTTTTTTTTTTTAAATTTTCTGAGGGGAATTTCCCCCCCAGAACCCCCAAATTAAAGAAGTTGTGAGGTAAAGGTGCTCCAAATCACAAAAACCTGTTCAGAAGCCTGCTTCATGTGTTATCTGTTATTTGTAGATCCATCACACATGTTAGAAGTGCTCATTTATTTGCAACAGACTGCTCTGTAACGATCTTATAGACAGTCACAGAAAATATGTAGCACTTCCTGCCAACACTCGAGGTAAAACAGAGCAGTTTACAACCCGACATGCAGCTAAAATAAATATTTATTTTCCAGAGTTCATATTTGAGCAGCAGCTTAGTGCTGATAACAAAGGCACTTTCTAAAAACCCTGCCACTGTTTCACAAGAACATTTTAAGCAGGTCATAAAAGATCCTACTCTCAACAGCTGCAGTCCTTCAAAACATAAATGAACAAGAACACACAACATTTCAGATTACATTACCAACTCTCTTTATTGCCCTTTGTTCCAGCAATAATGCCTAATCTGACTGGTTATCTCATAAATACTGCAGCTATGAGGACTCAAGTTTAGGGAGGTGATTTGATACCAACTGAAAAACAGTGACGTGTCCATCAGATAAGGTAAATGATAAAAACACAAGACAAAAATGCAATGTAACATGTAAAGGCACTTAGAAGCAATAATGTTAGAAATCTGCCATTTGTCTTAGGAGTGTTGTGTGGAAATGTCAGAAAACCTTTTTTTTTATCCCACTGAAAAGAAAAGAAACAGAGACACATTATCGGAATTAGTGACCACACTGTAGAAATACAGATGATACTGATGGGTGTCACATCAACAAACACCCACAGGAAATGTATGAAAGCACTCAGCGGTGAGATCATTCTCCTCCCGTGTCCTCCTGTTAATGCTGCTGTGCGGCAGATTCCTTGCATTCGCAGCAGCAGAGTTACTGCTGTATGACTTATGTAAAATAGAGAAAAAAACACTCCACTTCCACTGCAGAGCAAGTTTACACTAAACATTTTTCAGGTGGGACACGCAGGGCATCTGTTAGCTGCCTCTTCTACTACTATTTTTGATATCTGGCTGTGATGAATCAGAGCTCCTTCTCCTCAGCAGCAGAGAAGCAGCCTCGATCTTCTTCTATAATGTTTCACTGTATTTAATAGTGCCGAGTCCAACTATATGACCTGTGGATGTGCGTGTTGTGCAATAACAGACTTTCTTACATCCTCAGCAGCACAGTGCTCTCACTGGCTGACCATTACAGGCTGTGGGAACCGCAGGCTTGGAGAGGGCTCAGTGGGGAGTGTGTTTAAAGGCGAGGAGCATCAGAAAGTCAGCTCCTTGTCTCCCAGCGAGGAGAAGCACTGCTCCACCGCCTGATCAGACACCTCCTCCAGTGTTGACGGCTTCCATTTGGGATTCTGGTCCTTGTCAACCAGCACTGGAAACAAAGAAAACTATTCATTATTTATCCTTTAACAGCACTTATTATCAATTTTTTCCCATTATGCTTTGTTGTTCATAGCTGTCTTTGCAATCTCTATTAACCCTTAGGGACTGTTTGGTGAATTTTAGATGCTTTTGATTCTTCTTTTGTTTGATAATTTTGGCTGTGTTCATGCAAATGGCATACATTATGGCAAGATTTTGTATTTTTGTTAAATCTTGGAATTTCCAGCTCAGCTCCTACAATAACTCTAAAATACACGCAAGTGCAAGAAATGCTCCATTGCAACCCATTCAAACAGACATTTTTGGTCCCAAAGCATAAAAATATGCAGTGTATTATTCTGGGCCTGGAATTTGTTTTTTTTTTTTTACTATTTTCCACCTGATGATGTTTTTTTTTTTAACCATATTTGGCATATCGATTTCCACTAGGTGCACTGTCACAATCAATGTTGCAAATCATTGCCATATCCCAGGCTGTGATAATAAAAAAAAACAACAAACAAAAAAAAACCCTCATTTGCACTTAGTACATTGAAAATAATTCCATCAAAAAATATGGTGGCATCATGACAAAACCCTGGCATTTAAAGGGTTAAAATTCTGAAAATTTACGAATATTTGATATTTATGATTAAGACTTGGTTAAAAGAAATGAACTCCACAAAAGTAGAAAACAATATTTTTGTATAATATTTTTTAAGCTTAATTTTGAAAAGTGCATTTTGTGCGCAGCGTGATGCGAGTGTGTGTAATATTCCAGCGGGCCTTAAGGGTTAATGATGCTACATCAGTGAAATTCACATCCACCCTTCTCCACTTTTGTTGACCATGGACTGCAGCGACTTACCTGCTCGTACACCTTCATAAAAGTCGTAGCCCCTCTGCAAAACAACAAAAACAAACCCATGAGATTAAAAAAAATCTCAGATTCCAGGTCACAGCTGAACTGAAACAAATGTGGCAGATAACACATTTAAGTTCCATGTGATATTATTGTTGGCACCACTGTTGCCAACTAGATCTCTTTCCATTTTCCTCTGAGCCTCAGCAACAAAGCTCTTTTTCTTTTGCCAGGTAGAGTTTCCACTGTTATTTCAGTTGTTCCATCATCCGCCATTCCTGCTACGAGGGATGGTAACGTACTGATACAGAGAAAACAAGAGTGCTAACCTCTTCCTGTTTTGGTTTTGCAGTGGTTAACGCACTTCTTTGTGTCATAGTCCAGCCTTCATTTTCCCGGGACATCGTACCCGTCGGCAGACAGAATTGCACAGTGCCAGGGAGCTAATTTAAACGCCAGTGGTGTCATTATTCTGCAGCCATGACACTGTGCAATCAACATTTACTTCATAATGATAAGTTAAAGCTAAAGAATTGCTAGAATTACCGATTCCTGGTTGTATGCCTTGGTGGACCACTAGTTATGATGTAAAGGCCAGAAAAGTGTTTTTGCAGTACATTATGATTTCACAGTGAAGCTGACCTTTGACCTTTTGGATATAAAATGTCATCACGTCATCCTTCCTTCATCCCATTAGTCGTTTGTGTGAAATTCATATTTAGTGTACGAGTTCCAGAGTTATGTCCAAAAACATGTTTGTGAGGTCACAGTGATATTTGACCTTCAGCCACCAGATTATAATCAGTTCATCGATGAGCCCAAATAGACGTTCGTGCCAAATTTGAGGAAATTCCCTCAAGGCTTTCTTGAGGTATTGTGTTCACAAGAATGACAGATGGAAGGTCACAGTGATCTTGACTTTTGACCTTCAAATTTGAATGAATTTATCACTGATTCTCGATATCAGTGGCAAATTTGGAGAAATTTCCACGAGGTGTTCCTAATATGTCACTTTCAAGAGAGTGAGACGGATGCAAAGTCACAGTGACCTTGACTTTTGACCACCAAAATCTAATAGGTTAATCTGTGAGTCCAAGTTGATGTTTTTGCCTAATTTGATAAAAATTCTCAAGGTGTTCTTGAGATATCACGTTTATGAGAATGGGACAGACGGTCAAACAGACAACCTGAAAATGTAATGCTTCCTGCCGCCACTATCGCCAGTGTGGAGGCATGAAAACACGCCTGTTTGCACTTTAATGATTCATGTAGGTTAATATGTTAAAGACTGTGCAGGACAACCACCGCTGGATTCATCTTGGCGCAGTGCTGAAAACATCAGCAACTTCCACACACTTCCATCTATGTAGCAGAGCTCAGATCGTGCCCCAAAAAAATCAGGCCCAACCCTTTATATGAACAACACACAGTTTCTATCCAAGGTCGACCCCAGCCTGACCTATGGCAGCAGTTTTAGGCCCAAAGTCAGTTAAAAAAACACATTTGTACTATAAAGACAGGCCTATAGTCTATAGCATTTTATATATTATAAAATGGAATTTTATACAACTTTTTTTTGTATTAAAACATGTATTATCATACATATATTCTCTCATTTTCCGTCCCTCTCTCGCCTGCGCTCTCTCCAGTTCTCCACGTGTTCTGTCACTTTCTCTCTCTCCTCTCTCTTTCTCTCTCTTTCCCTCTTAATTCAGCCCATTAAACCTCCTTCCGAAGTCCCAGTTAAGCACGGGACAGTTCATATCAGTTTCATTAAAAAAAATGGAATATTTAAATGGGCCCGATTCATGCACGAGTGAACAGTGAGAAATTACAGCCCGCATCAGGCGGGTTGGGCCAGGCAGAGAATCTAAGCTCTACTATGCAGTGATTCTCTTAATCCTGAGCTTTTGGTCAGTCAGTTCTTCATCAGAGCATCCATGAATCAGCCATGTTTCTCCACTGCATAGATGGAAATGTGCAGAAATCTTTGCTACCATCATGTTAAAGAAAGATAATAAGTTATTCTAAGCAACGGGATCCATATCTTGGATCCCGTTGCTTAGCATAACTTATTATCTTCCACATTTTGTTCAATGCAGATTACTAGTGATACTGATGGATGTTGATAATTTGAATGGGTGTGTGGGTTTTTACCATGCAGGCCTGGCTCAGTCGATACTCCATCGCCAACACATCCTGCAGGCTCAGAGTCGCACCCGCCTGCAGCTGCTTGTAGGTGATCTTCAGGGATGTGGGAGACATTCTGGACAGTGTCTGGAAGAAGAGACACAGAGGCAGTGATGGGCTGCTTTATTTGCCTTTAGATTAATAAGAAAATCTGCAAATGATTAAATAAAATTATGGATAAAACAAGCAAAGCAACATGCAAAAACAAAGACAGCTCTGTATTTTTAATGTTGGAGGCGAGACGGTGAGTCAGAGGTGTAGTAGTAACAGAGGAAGTGGGTTTATGATAAATATTTGATGCGCGAGCTGACCCCCCTTTGACTCTGATTCAGATCTTCATGGTTTGAAAGGATACAGGAAGTGTTTGCATGTTTGTTGGCTGCAGCAGAATGGAAGCAGCCAAGGAAATATTTGCTAAGCCTTCAATATGAAGCATACTTCAAATGTTACAAATCAAAAATAATAAACAGATTATGGCAGATAACAGCTGACTGCTGGTACAGTATCATAAATCCTCGGGGACAGTGAGGAGAGGGTGGGGCCTATGAGGGAGGGAGGGAGGTCTAATCTGGAGCATGTGCGCTGTTACGTAAGCTCCTTCCCTGGTTTGATCTTATTGGACCATCTGCATGGAAATGACAAAAAAAGATGGGAAAAAGTCACATCTACAAAGAGTCAGATTTTAGAATAATTAAGGAAAATTCGCAGAATGAAGACACCTTTCACAAATGTGCAAGCTACCCATGATGCCATGGGCACTCTGTAGTGATATCCTTTATATAATCATATTGGTTTATATGCAGTGCCACCTGAGGGGTCAAGGGTCATAAGCACTCATGTTTGGTTGTCAGCCTTGCCCCTTGAGCGCAGAGATTTATCCCAATCGTCTGAATCTTTAGATGATAAAATGGATTATAGATTGTAAAAATCAATACATTCCTTGCTATTGTGTGTTGGGAATAGTTGCTATCTAATTGTCAGACTGTTTTTCACAAAGTGAACATCCTGGCTTGTTAAGTGCTGAGTCTTTTAGGGACGCTCCTTTTATACTCAGTCATACTAAAAGTCACAGTAAAGCAGGTCGTCTAAAATAGTAAATAAAAAATGACATAGTATATAATACACTATACTTTATTCAGTTACAAATGAACCTTTTTACCTGTAATTTTTTTCAAACTGGTGTTTTTGAGTCTTCCACAACCTTTCCAGTCTTTTGTTGCTGAATGTCTTTGAAATGTGTTGAAGGCATCAGATTTAAAATAAGTGTATATTTAACAAAAAACCCCCCAAGAAAACGCATCAGTCCGACTATTTCATATCTTATCTCTGTGCTGTATTAAACTGAATGTAAGTTAAAAAAAATTACATATCAGTGCATTCTGCTTTCATTTAAGTTTTACACAATGTCCCAACTTTTTGGGAATATGGGTTGTACTTTGTATGGCCAGTAACTGTACACAGTTGATGGTTAAAACTGACAAACACTACATTCATGCACAATTAAAATGAGATAAAATGTCAGTCAAAGCTGGTTGTCAGTGATTCTGATAAAGCTGCGGGTCAAGGTCATACCTCAGCTTGTTTGTTGGCGAACTCTGAGCCATCTGCCTTCAGGTTCTGCACGATGCCCTCCACACTGCTGGAGCTGAACAGCCTGACGGGAGAGGAGGCCCAAAATGAGTTTTCAGGTTACGTCAGTCATTTAAACTGAGATCATAAAGTTGCTTCAAAAATTTCATTTTCTCTGCTTTCAATGCCCATCTTGTAAGGGTAAGGCTGGCAATATTCTATACATTTCTTGAATTAAAAAAACAACAACACATAAATAAACCAAAACTAAAAATGATTTGATTCTACTACGTGAAATGAGTATTTTTTGTGTGACCAAAGCTTGATATATTCTCTATATACTGTACTCCTGTTAGAGTAACATCTGCAAAAATGACACATTATAGTGAGAGATTGCAAGACGAAGTAACATATTGTTGGTTTTGGTCTTTTCATGGCATTAGTTGACAATAACAGAATCTAAAATATCAAAATCTTATCCTTTAGGTATCTAGCTGTTTACTTGTTCTTCTGTCACACCCATCAGATTAGGTTTATACTTATTTGGGGACACAAAGATTCAAGGCTTACCTGTCAATATCAGACATGTGCTTGTCCAACACAAAAGGCTTCTCAGAATCCAGACTGCTCTGTGGACAGAGAGAGAGCACAGACATACACTAAAACTGTTTACATGAAAACAGATGCCAGAGGGCAACTCACTGCTATATCTAAAGGAATAGTTCTGATTTTTTGCAGTGGGTGGTTGTATATGGTTCTTATCCATAGTCAGTGTATTACCTGTAGGAGATGTCAGTTGGCATGCCCCCAGTTTGGAGAAGCAGACAGGAGTACCGCCATTGAATCTATGTAATGTACTGCTGTGGATGGGGGCAGCAGCAAAATGTATTTTAGCCACCTAAAAAAACAATATCAGTTTGAGTGTTTGAGTGTACTATATTGGGCATGTTGTCACTGCGTCACCTTTCTGCAAGGCAGCACCTCCTGACGGGAAACTGAAACTTATGTGCTTTATGCTTTCTTCGAAGCCACCAGACTCCATTGACGAAAACGTTAATTTTACCTTACAGAACACAGGAGTTGCTGGTGTACAGCTGCCACAATCGGTTTGTTTGTGTTATTGTGTGACTTAAATGGATCCAAACTAAGTGCTCTAAAGCGCAAAGTCAATTAATAACACTAACTAACTTACTGATCATGGCAACAGTAGACCAGCAGCTCTTGTGTTCTGTGAGGTAAAATTACTTTTTTTTAATGGAATCTGGTAGCTTTGATGAGAGTATAGATAAGTTTCGGTTCAGATTAGCTCTACGTTGGAAAGGGCTGTCAGTACAATAAAGCAGTGAATATTCTAATATAGATTCTATATAATACACTTAAACTGATTGATACTGATTTTCTTAGGTGGCTAAAATGTGTTTTGCTGCTGGCCTATTCCATAAGGAGCAAACTGCTTATCTTCTATGGTGGTATTCCTGCCTGCTTCTCCAGACTGGGGTCATGTTGACTGTATTTATACACAGACTTTGGATTAGTACCACATACAAACCCACTTCAGAAGATCAACACTATCCCTTTAAACTGTTTTAGGTATTTCAAGTTTAGCATTAGTTGTATGGATCGCACATTTAAGGCTTCTAACCTGCTTCTGGTAGCTGTCTAGCACTCTGGAGACGTCTTCAGCAGAGGGAGACTTCAGATCCACCAGCTCCTTCTCCAGGTCTGGGATCTGTTAAACAGAGGGCTTTACATTCAAACTGGCCCTGAAACAATGGCTGTAAATCTGCTTGTTTGTGCGCAGTCGACTGTGAATTTAACAAGCCACAAGGCTCGAACTAGTCATTTTAAAAATAATCAAAATATTGAATGCAGGCAGTCTTTCCCTTTTGGTTCCACCAAGGACATATTCAAAGGACTGAGTAATCTGGATTGCAGATTTTTTTGACTTTATATCCTTACATCTAATAGTTTTCAAATTGTGGGTCTACTTTGATTCAATCTGAAAATAACACATGAAAAGCGACAGATATAGAGATATTTTTGCAGCCTTGTTTTCGGTCAAACTGCTGTAGAAGTTGTACAAATAAACTAACTCCCCCCCGCTGCTCTTCTGTCCTAACAGTCAAGGTTACAGTCTTGAACAAACTTTGCCGCCCACTGCTCTGACCTCACGGCAGCAGCAGGACAAACACAACCTGCCGCTGGACCAGCCAGGGTTTGTTGGCACCTTTAAACATGAGTGAGACACTCTGTGACTCAGCATCCGGCTTTCCAGAGGAGCTTTAACCTCAGCCCCTCCCCACCACCATGCTCCTGCCCTGCACTCGCCCCTGCAGCATCACCAACACGCACACAGTCGGGTGGATTAGATAATGAACTGAGAGCAATATACCAGAGAATCTTGACTGTTTGACTCATCACGTGTTTGTCTGCAGTCTTGTATAATACATGTTGTATATATAACAGCAGTACTCCTTCATAGCTCAGGATGTTGCGATAAATAAAAAGACAAACATCCCAGTACAAATTCCTGTGAGGACGCTGAGTTTAATCTCCTGACTCCAGTTACCTTCTTTGACTCCACAAAGTGAGTGGCAACTCCAGCTCTTTGCACGTCACGTCCCTTAAGACGGAAGCCCGTCAAGGCCAGAAAGAGTCCCAGCTTCCCCTGGAGCCTCGGCAGAAAATAGCCACCTCCCACGTCTGGGAAAAGCCCTGTCAAAATAAAACATAAAACATGGTTTTCATACAGATGCACAGCATGAAGCAACATTACCACCTGTCACTGTTCACCCTGTCAAAACACAAACCAATGAACAATTCACCATGTCATCAGAGCCAGAGTGACACTGGATTTTTGTGGATGACAATAATATTTCACAGTTGAAGATATTAAATATTATCTAGAGTGTGCTGGGTGTGTATGTGGGTTTTGGTCTTTTTTTCATTTCATTTCATCTTGTACACTGTTATCTATTTTGGTGTATAGCTTTACTTTTTATTTAATTCAGATTTGTATTATTTTTGCTGGCATTCTTTTAATTTAATTCAAATCAATTCAATTCAATTTAATTTAATGACTTAGGATATCGCACACGGAATAAATATATCAGACATGATAGAGTTTGGGGTGGGTAAGTGGTAATCTAGGGTGTGCTGGGTGCATATTAAGGTTTTGGTTTAGGGTAATGTTAATCTGTTTATGTATGTTATTTGTATATTTTTATGTGTGGACTCAGGAAGAATAGTTGCTACCCACGTAGCAACTAATTTCACACATTAACAAATAAACTAACTAAACAAATAAACTGCTGCTGCACAGTAACCATTTAAACCAGCATACTGTCGCATTTCTTTTGCAAATTATACCAGCATTGCCCTCCACATTGCCCTCTTTCTTTAAATATCCTTTCACCTCACCCAGAGGTGGTTTACGTCCAGTGTGATTAAGTACAGCCATTAACAAAACAAATGATTGTTGCACAGCGCAAAACATGTGGCTTATGAGCATTTATGGTTATGAAAAACACACTGCCTTAATCTGTAGAGAATCTATTCTGTATTCATTCAATAATATTTCCATTTGACTTCTGCATTTCATTGCTTATGTCAATGTTTCTGACAGGAGATGAGATTCCACTGGTCACAGTAGGTTTTCTGATGGCTTTTGTACTGTGGCGTGAGGCCGTGGTGGTGGATGCTGGGAGAGAGAGAGAGATTAGATGAGCTGACCTGATTCACGGCTGAAAATGTAATATCATAAATGCGGCAGATTATGGCTGTTGTTCAGAATGCTCGCAGGGGCTGCGTTCAATCTGTTAATCCCACCACAGGGAGGGGTTAATGTGTGTTTGTGTGTGGCTGAGAAAAAAGAATGGAATGAGAGTGGTAGAGGTGTGTGTATTCATTAAAGGATTCTTATTCTAAACTTTATCACAAGGGAGTAACTATGATCATTTTAAAATGAGTAATGACTTTATTTAGAGCAATGAGCCCAACACATCCTTGAAGGGTTTTCTGAGGTCGGCCACTGAATTATAAAGTGTTGCTGGGAGTGGTGGGAGGGGGGCATTAATAAATCATATCCAGGGTCTCCTAGAGGCCGAGGAAAGCCCTGATCACATGATAAAATCCAGCGAGAGACAATGGATCAGCGCTTTTCCATTCATCCATTTGGCCATCATGAGATGATCAGTGAGATGTGGAAAAACATGTCAATAACGTTAATTTGCCATGTTGAAGCCCCCTGTGCTGCTCACAACAAGGTCTGTGGATTATCTTGAGTAACTGGGTCATGCTCTCTAGAAAGAGACTTTGCTTTTGAGTTTTTCAAATGTATTTTTTTGGCGCTTTGAGCACCACAAGCTGAGTATAGTTCTATTATATGGCAGAGAAGGCAGACATCTCTAGGACCGATATCCCAAACACTCGTCAACTCACACCAAAACTATCCAGACTTATATATAGCACTACAGGTGAGAAGAAAACTACATATTTTGTTTTTAAGGTGAACTGTCCCTGTAATTTCTCTGCACCCCTTGATAATGTTCTAGTTTGAGGGAACCACACAGTAGGACCAGCTTTCATACTAAGATCTTTTCACATTTCTGTCACATTTATTATGTGCAAAGAACGGTTTAGTTTCACTTTCACTGCGCCTGGTGTTCTGCTGCTCCATCTGACTCCAGAGTGTGCGCTGCGCTCCTAGAATGTGGTTCATCGAATAACCAAACGGTAACAGAACAAAAGAAAAAAAAAAGAGATGTTAATATTAGCTGCATTTACACTGCCTGTTCATGGCGGGAATATCACGCCGTTATGCCGCCTCGCTGTTTTGCATATAGTGTCTCGCCTCTGAGCTGGGAACAGAGGTAGTAACAGCGCAGAAACAAGGTCTGTGTAAAACGTAAAACCGGAGAGACATGACCATGGGCGGCACAGGGGTAACGTTTTGATGACGTTTTGATGATGTTTTGATGATGTATTTGCATGTGCGACCAACCACAGGAGATTTTAAAAGCAGCATTGTGGCTAATACAAAGATTTGAATGGTGGCTGAAAATACCCACAAACTGGGAAAAGCAATGAGGTTAGGGGGCTCCTTGACCACTTTGCAGCGGATAAGATAAGCCGCCAAATAACAGAGATGGTAAATGATTGTGACTGTCATGCTAAGCCTTTGTTATTGTTTAGAAAGTTTTGAAATTTGTCTGAATTACAGATATTTTAGGACTTCTCCAACACTTCAAACTGGTACAAAACTGGCACACTTCAGTGATGAAGCCTGATTCCACAATGTGACTGTAGTTGCATTAAGCTCAGCACAAAAGAGAGGATCCATCCCTGGATTAGGACTAAAATAGGCATGTAGGGTCTCAAAGCAGCTGCTATCTCTGTGAAATACTGGTCCCTGATGGAAACTGTGCAATGTGAAGTCCAAGTGTCTGATTTCAGATGGGAGCTGCTGAATATTGACAGTGCAGAGGCCTGGAAACCAAGAGTCTTTAGTAAAAACAATAGAGACACAGCGGCTCTGCAGGGGATTATCAAAGATTTCCTGCCTTCTGGCAAAAGTGACTGGAGAGTGTAAAAACACACCACCAGGTTCTTGTTTAATTAATCAGCATTAATAATGAGGCCAAACTTAAATGTGTTTTATGGGCTACTTCCGCAGCAAGTACTGCACAACACAAGAGTGTATGTAAATGGATAGGATGAAAACAAGATGCAAGACACACCCTGAAAGACACACATAGTGAGCAGTACATCAATCCCCTCATCCAGCCGATCCTCCGCCTGCTCAATCAAATTGCCGTCCCATTTCCTCCTACTCTTCAGTGTGGCCTCGCCTTTTAAAGAGGATCCCACACACACAACAGTCAGACGGCATCAACAAGAACCTCTGCCGTTTCTTTCTGCTCCTCTCATTTTTTTCCCTCTGCTGACAACATAATCTTCATCCTCATGCTGCTCCAGACATCTGAGTCAGAATCCACTCTGCGCACCACCACGCAGAGTTAAGCATCAGCTCAAGATTTATCACGGAGCCCGAGCCCACAACGCTCAGGAGTAAGCTTGATTTGTGTGTGTGAGTGAGCACTCGTGAGTCTAATAGATGATGACGCGAGTGTCCTTGGAAGTTTGCAAGTGTGAGGGAGTGAGTGCACGCAGTCCATTTATCAAAAAAGGAGAAGATGCAACTGAGCTGCTTCTGAACAAAAAAAGCCGAGCATTTTTCCTGCGTGTCACGATTCCAACCCATGTATAATAAAAATTTGGTCTGAGCCGTTAAACTGACCGTCAAAGAGGCTCAAAGACTGACTCAACATCCATTCACCATCTTCATGAAGTAAATACACAGAGAAGACACTGAGAACATTAGCTGTCTAGTCAGTTTCTGGCCACAAACCCAGTGTGATTAACACTATGGTGTCACAGTTTCCTGCAAATACTTCCTATGTTCATATGTAATTATATAACTGTAATAAAGCATCTGGTTTTAAGTGACAACATGCTAGTTTTTGCCATAATGTCAGCTGTAATTCATTAGTTGTTAGAGATTTGTTAGTAATCTCCTCAGCGCCTCAGGAGACGGCCATCTGTCTACAGGGGTCAATTAGCTAAAGAGCGAACTGAAGCTTAGTGCCTGGCAGCAAAACCCTCAAATACACTCTGGATGATTTCTACACACAGTAAACCATTTAGCCACTGATAAAATATAATAATGTGCCATTGCATGTTTTTGGTGGTATCAGATTATGCAAGTTAAGTTTGCAACTTTAAAGAGCCAGACAGTCCTTTCATCTCATATTAACGTTAAATGAGAATGTGTTTTTAATTACAAATTGTTCAATTGTTTCTTTAGAAAACATGGAAAAATGGCAATGTGCATCTTGACAAGACACAACCCCAAAAAATAGCAAGAAATTAGTAAAAAGTTACAAGAATTACCTGGAAAGGAGAGAGAAAATTTAAAGTAAAAATTTAAAAATAAAATAAAAAAGCAAACAAACAAAAACAGGAAAAATGTAAAGAGAACTACATATATATATTTATCATAATTATACATTTAAAATTATATTACAGAAAAGTATTTATATATTATTTTAAGATTTTTTTTGTTTTATTTTTTACTTTTCTTTTTTGCTCATATTCAGGAAATTTTCTTGAAAATTGTACAAGACAAGTTCTTGCTAATTTTGGGTTGAATGCAACATTGCTGACTGCTATCTTCTTACTATCTTTAAAGAAATCAGGCTGATTTGCTTGGGTTTCAAAGGTTTAAAAGTACGGTTTTAGCCACACTTGCACAGTCATATTTAGAGATTGGTTTCACTGTGGATGAGCATGTACAATTGACATAAAATGATGTCAGTTTGTTTAATCTCTCCAACAATTGTTCTACATTCCAACTGCTTTCATTTTTCGAACCATCTTTTCTTTTCAATTCAGTATGTAAAGACGGATGACCAGAGTAAACACATATTTTGGGGCATGAGACATCCTGAGAAGTCTGCTTCACACCCAGTGGTATCAGGATGAGGTCATCAGTCACACGCTGCGCTAAATACCGCTCATCTATCCCTCAGTGTATTCCCTCTCCCAGCCTCTCATGCAGACAGACCTCATGTCTATGAATGCATATGATCTGGATCCAGCTGGGTCTGCAACTGGAATCACTGCTCCTACATAATTAATGGTCTGGAGATAGCCGCTCACACTGATGTGGGCCGACCCTCCCTCGAGGAACGCGGGAGCTGGTGCAGCTGGATGCTCTCACCTATGGCGGTCTCTGGCATGGCAAACAGCGTCTTCTCAGTGGCCACTCGGAACCGTCCATGAACTGACAGGCCGACACCCTGCAGGGGGGGGCGACAACAAGGTTACAAAACGATCAATGAAATGATGAAAAGAGGAGGAAACAGAGGCCAAGTGATGCGCTCAAGTTTGAGATGGAAAATGCTGAGTGAAAAAAATATAAAGTAAACCAGGTCGGCCCCGCTGATGTGTGTGTGTGTGTGTGTGTGATTTATGTGTGTGGCTCCCAGCAGGGAGAGAAGTGAGGGCTAATGAGCAGACTGGTCAGATGACATTTCCAGCATAGCTGGGTCTGTGTGTGTGTGTGTGTGTGTGTGTGTGTGTGTGTGTGTGTGTGTGTCAAATTATGGGGTTACCATGGAAACAATATCCCCTTGCACATGTACTGGACTTCTACAAATAAAACATGTCAATACGCTGAAAGGTGAGTTATGATGAAATCTATCATTTAAAGAATTTTAAAAGCTTGGAAAAAAACTCTTTTTAGAGGTGAAACAGCTTAACTGACAACAGTGTCAGTAGGCAGCAGAGATGAGCCAGACTTCAGATCACAGTGAACACAAATCAACTGGGTTGGCCCATATGGAAAAAAAAATCAGATGTTATATATATATTTGTACAAAAACCTCAAGGTTTGACTATTGGTGCTTTCACAAAATATTTACACAATAAGTTTTTTGATAAATTACACGACTTTCAGCTGATAAAATGTACAACTGACATGTATATCATATAAAGTTGATCAAAACTGCAACGCAAAGTGCTTCATACAATAAACCCAGAAGGTTTTACATTACGGAGAATATGCTGTGTTTGGACCGGCGACTGTACTGAGCAGCAGGGTCATTTACTGGTCAGGTCAGAGAAAAATCCAATACGCCAGTGAGGGACTGCTGGTGATAAATGACTGTGGAAGGTCATCAGGTAAATCCCCTGATGCTTCACATCCATACGAGGTGGAGGCTGAAATGAAACTGGTGATTAATTTCTCTGAATTTATCCGCGGGTCTGTGTCAAGAGGGCTTCATCATATCTCGTAAATCTGCTTCTCTACAGCTGAATATCACATAAGAAACATTTCTCTTTTCCCATTACACTTTAACTTTGTGTGGCTGATATAAAATATTGTGACGGTAAAGTAAAGGAGTGAAAATATTCTGAAAATAGCCTACACTTAAACTGAAATTGATTTTGTGCACAGATCAGGGTTCATTCACCATATTATCAATACATTTCCATGACTTTGAGGTAAAATTGAAAGACCATTGATACTCCTCATTGCCTCTTTTTTAAGACTATGTAATAGTTTTTTTTCTAAATGTACATTATTTAAAAAAAAACAACAAATTTGGATCATTATTTATGAGAGTGGAGGGGGTCAAATGACCTTTCAAGCACTGGGGAGGGACTTATGTTTGGACTTTGTTTTTTTTTTTGGCTTAGGGGCAGGGGCATACATCCTTAAAATGCTGTATTTTTTTATTTCCTGATTTTTATTTTTATTTTTTTTTAAGAAAACATACCTTCCAAATACAGGGGTATTTTTTTCTTCTTTTTTTTTTTTTTTTAAAGAAAAGAATGCTGCTCTTTTTTCCCTTTAAAAACCGTTGGTGACTTTTGCAGAAAGCAGGCCTTCCAAACGCAAACAATCACCAAAAATTACACCTTTTCTCACAGCCAGAAACTGCAAAAACAAAAACATTTTACATATTTTATCATTGGATTTTTGAAATTTTGTTGAAATTTTCGACGGTCCTTTAACACATCTTGGGTTATTATACAGGTTTGTGAGATAAAGCTCCATGACTTTTCCAAAACTGTCAGGGTATATTTAGTTTTCAAAAACTTTTCCAGGCTGCTTTTTGCATATTCCATGACTTTTGCTGTTTTTTTATGACTGTATGAACTCTGACATATATGTAAAGGAGTCCACCTGCTGAGGGCTGACTCACTGTAGACGAACTCTTAGTAAAAGTGTGATTACAGCCTGCACCGCGTCTTCACCTTGATCACCTTGAATGGCTATAAAGGTCAAAAGGGAATACAGTTAAACTTATTTCAGAATGTCAGTCTTTGAAGAGGAAGATGAGCTGGCTCTGAAAAGCGAGCCACAGGGCAGAGCTGCAGGATTCGCCTTGAGTCTATGTGACAAATGACCACAGAGGATTAAAAATATCTGATCACTGGAGACTAAACAGACCTCTGCCTGCAGTAGTTGCTCTTTTGAAGGTACCAGATCCCGAATGAAAAAACAAAAAGAGGCACACATCAGAGACAGACTGCATCAGTGATATGATGACTGTGCTTTGGAAACACACTTCAGGATCAGAGCAAACAGGAACTGGCTTCACTTTCTCACTAATAGAGTTCGCTGTGTTAAGTGTGAAATGAATACATGACATGAATGAAAGAGTAACACTAACACAGAGTGTGAAAAACTACACACTGTTGCACTGTTACATTTTCATTTCATGGGAGCTGTATAGAAGAGCTGCATGATATGAGAAAAACATGTAATGATGATGAATATCGCAATAATGATATCAATTGTGATAAACAAACACTTAATGGTCTAGTGAGTTAAGCCTTTGTTCTGCTTTCCGTATACTGCAAAAACACAGCAAACTGTTTGTTAAATAAAAAAAAACTTCTTTACTGAAGAATTTGAAATTTTGAACTCGACACAAAATGAACCAGTCTGACTATAAACAAGAAATCTCTGTCTGTCTGTCTGTCTGTAAGCGGGTTTCCATTACAGATTTGTGCAAACTTGAGATTCAGACACAGTTGTGAGTTGACTGTTTCTATTGAGTGATATTCTGCATCTTCTCCTCTGGCGATAACATTCCAAGAAGTGTGGTGATGGATGTCCAAACATTAGCAGGTTTATTTCTATTGCAGCCACCGCACTAGCTGTCAGTATTTCAATTTGAAAGTGATGCATGCGTGTTATGGAGCGATAATGAAAAGGCAAGCCCCTTAAACGTGGGAGTGGCCACATTAGAGGGATTTCTGGGAGGTGATAGTCCATGATTTCACAGAGGAATTGTGGATTCAAAACTTCCAGATGATCCGCTCAACTTTTGAAGAGTTATGTGATGCAATAACAGCTCTTGTAGCTCCTGCTGCATCATGAGGGAGCCAGTTCCTACTGACAAGCACATAGCCATAGCATCATGTGACCTACAAAAGTGTTTCCATTGCAGTTTTGCAAAACATGGCTTTTTTAATCGCCTAGAATACCACCTAATGCGAGCGTATAAACTTTTTTTGCAATAAATGAGGGTTAACCCTTTAAGACCTGAGCGAATTGCTGTGATTTCTTTCAAAAACACGGAATAAGGGTGATGAGCAGCTTAACTAGTGATGGCCCAAAAATGAGCAAGAAATTAGTAAAAAGTTACAAGAAAATTATCGGAAAATAAGCATCAACAAAAAGAAGTAAAATATATAATTCTAACAGTTATTATGTAGTATTCCTTTCATATTCTCTCTCTTTTTTTTTAATAATATGTAATAATCCCCCACTCCCCCAGCTAATCGTGAGGTTATTTCCTTGTCACTATTTATGTGACAAATTTCTTGTACTTAGATTTTTCTCGAAAGAAATTAACCCAATTTTTAGAGGTTTATATGCTTGTGGAAGGTGTATGAATGCAATATAGAGAGCAGTTCCATCATTTTTTTATCTAGGTCAGGGGTAGGCAACCTGAGGCTCTACAGCCACATGCGGCTCTTTAGCCCCTCTCAAGAGGCTCCTGTGTCTCTGACTAAAAATTATATGTAAATGAACTGCGATTATTTTTTAAAAGTTTTTATTCAATTTTCAATTGCAAAAATATGTAGCCTGTACACAGAATACGAAAATGTATTTCATTAACTAAAATATGCATCATATTTCTATGGCCTTGGTGCATTTTCTGCTAAATTTTTAAAAAAATTTGACCGCCCACCAAATTTAAAAAATGGTGGGCGGTCCTGGATCAAAAAAGCCTGACTAGCTATGGATTCCAAATCCAAGATAGGAGAAGTCTCAGAGGAAAATGGAGAAGTTATTGGTGCATAGAGATAATAACAGTGCATGGATAGATCTTTTAATTTTTACCACCAACACTGCAAAGTTAATGTAACAAAAAATAAGAAATAGTGGTCAAACATATTGATGAATGCTCATGTAGACCCATTAATAATATTGATAGGCTAGTTTGACTATATGTGTTGTGTTACCTGCGGCTCCAGACAGATTATTTTTTTTTGTTTTGGGCCAGAAATGTCTCTTTTGATAGTAAAGGCTGTCGACCCCTGATCTAGGTGTTAAAGGGTAAATGGAAACCTGCCTAGTGATTTCACTGTAACTACGTCCATACAGTCTATGATTTTATTGTATCTTTACCACTATGACTTTCATAATGTAGCTTACTGATACTGACCATTTTAGAGTTCTACATGTCTAATGTATTGTTTTAGCAAAATACCCAGAGTCCCTCTTGAGTCATGTAAAATGGAGTGCACTTTAAATCTAATCCAATAAATGAAGCTAAGCAGCCATCTCCTCCAAAATGTACAAATAACATAAACCGAAACAGCTTTTAGTGCCATCAGCAAAAAGGGGGAAAAAAACAATAAATGTTCTTCTTGCAATGATCACTGGGCGCTGTTCAATCTCACATGACCAGTTTTACCATAGAAGTAGTGGAACATTGTGACGTGCTGGTGGGCACCACCCGCCACCATATAAGAGCACGTCTCCACATCCTGCTGTAAACAATGGAAATGTGCTAAAAGCGTGCACACGAGCATGTTTATAGCTAAACCTTACAAACAGAACGGGCGGCGAAATTTACAACCCGGCTGGGAGAGTTTACGCTGTCTGAGAATATGGGGCGCTTCATGAAGTCCTCATCATGATATTTGCTTTACTGGATTACAAATATTGATAGAACAGATGATGAGAGCCATTAAAACGATGCCCTCTGCTCTCCAACAAGAGTCTAGATAACTCAACTAATAACACTGTCACGCTTTAGATCTGGTAAACAAGTTTTGCTAGTTGACAAATGATTAGTGACACTGTGTATGAGAGCGGGACGTGTGGATAATGCAGACGTCTTCCAGCTGGTGTGAAGAGACACATGTGAAAGACAACAGTTATAAACACTTAAAGAGAGAGTGATGTCTGTTTCCACATCACTCCTGCATAAAGTATTCGCTTTCAAAACAAGCTCTGCACAGGCTCTGGAAGATGAGAACATTAATGCAGGGATCAAAATCTGCCCTAAGGTCGTTTTTGGCTCTCGCCCTCTCATTAGATGATGTGGACATTAGCAAAACAAGAGCTCTGTTCTCCAGAGGAAAGGGATTATAGTCATACGGCTCCGGACAAATATCCATCACTTGGGCAGAAACCGCTATGGCGTGCATGTTATAGAGCGCCTTAAAAGAAGTGTGTTCTGTATGCAAGAGGCCAAATGTATCAGAACAAAAAGAACACTCTGCACATCTATTTTAGAGCAGGTGTGTAGGAGAGGGACGAGCAGGACACAATTTGCAGACAAAGTCCCACACACTGTCCAACTTGCAACACAAATAACAGTGCTGCAACGTTTTGGTGACTGGACTCAGGTTCCTACAGCTTAAGGCAAGTTAGATTTAATCAAACCAGCGACCGCTTCTGCTAAGACAGCGTTTGTACATGGGGAACCCGCTCTACCAGGTGACCTGCTGGGCGCCTCAGAAAATTCAACTTGATCTTTGAATCATTTTAAGTAACACTTTTGCTATTTTTGATGGTGATTGTAAATCATGTAGTAACCCTTAGGGACTGTTTGACACATTTTATGCACTTTTCATTCTTCATTAAAAAATAAAATAAAATAAAAAACTAACTGGGTTCATGCATATTGCATACATTTTGGCAAGATTGTGTATTTTGTTCAATCTTGGAACTTTCAGCCAAGCTTCTACAATGAGTCTAAAATGGCTACTTAAATACTTTAATAAAATCTACTCTGCATCTACTATAATGAAAATAAGCCCTTTTTGTGTGTATATATATTTTTTTTCAAACCTAAAACCACAGTGGCATCATAACAAAACCTGATATTTAAAGGGTAAAAATTCAGAAAATTAATGAATATTTGACATTTATGTTTAGGACTGATGTTGGTTATAGAGTGATATGAGTGTGTTTAATATTACATTGGGCCCCAAGGGGTAATTCATTTATCCTTTTATTCTGTTTATCGTTACTCTTCTATTGTCAGTATCTATCCTTAAATATGTTTGCTATCTTATTGCTCTGTAAAGCGCTTTGAATTGTTCTGTTGTATGACGTGCTATACAGATAAAGCTGCCTTTAACCTGCCTACACTCAATATTTTTTAGCTGGACCTTTTTTTTTTAGGTGTCTGAAAAAAGTTTTGTTGCTGACTCCTTCCAATGCAGCAGATTTCTTAGCCTCCATGTCGGACTCTAGCCTGCTTCTCCAAACTGGGAGACATGGATAAGTACCAGATACAACCCCAGTTCAAAAAATCCAAACTATCCCTGTAAGTAAGGAGTTGCTGTGAGTTTGCAATCAGTGCTGCAGCATCCTGTATGAAATCTTTAGAGCGGACTAAAACATGCTGAAAGACAGCAGTGTCTGCTTAAACGTAAAACACAGCCTCCATGGATTAATGACACTTCGGCGCTCACAGACCTCAATTCAGGGGATTTTAAACTTGGACAGCGATGAATAACATGCGGGAGATGAGATCCCGCTGATGTCAGAGAGAGTCAAACAGATAAACAGTGTGTGTGTGTGTGTGTGTGTGTGTGTGTGTGTGTGTGTGTGTGTGCGCGCGCGCGCTGAGGACATGCCTTTTACTCCCTGGTGGTTTGTTATCACTAACGCAGGAATCCTCGTGCTGCGTGGGAGTTCTGCCCTGAGCTCGGAGCAGATCTGGGAACAGGGACTCTGGTGCCTCTCGGACTTTTCCATATATAGAACGTTTTCAACCATCACACACATTAAACTGCAAAGGCCCTGAGGATGGTTTGTGTCAACATTAGTGTTGTCTCTGTCCTGATGTGACAGATAGGAGGTGGACTTCACATCACTTTATTCCCAGAGCGATAAAACCATTGGAAAAACAGTAGAAAAAGATTGTGTGATTAGAACTACAGAGGGGTGTTTTATGGTGTTCCACGGGGATGACGAAGGGAAGTGACTACAGTGTATCAGCAGCAGGCACTCAGCTGTCCCTCGCATCCATTACTGCACGCTGCTCCACCACATTGTTTTTTTCACTTTTATTCTGACAAACAAATTGCAGCTTGTGTCTCTCTTGGAGAGGAAAATGGTAAGTGGGGGTGTCACTGTTATCATGGCTGTCTAAACACAGCGAAAACAAGCAAACAAGAGATGATTGTTTTTGGTTCACAGCCTCTACGATTCATCCCCCTGTGAACTCACCCGTGTGAAATGTTTACTACGCTGAAATAACCAATATAAAAAAAGCTGCTTATTCTTTAGTGGGAGTCCACAGCTGCCCAAAAAACTAACTGGGCATTTTTTGGTGAAAACTTACACATCTGTAAATGTGACTCTAAGAAATAGAGAACACAACAGTTCTACTACTATCACACTCCAAAGTTTGACCCCTGCAAAGCCTCCCCTCATTTTATGAGCAGCCTTTTTTTAAAATTAAACCAAGTGGACTATTTTGGATCATTAGATCACTGCAGGCTACTTTGGAAGAGGAGAAACGAAATGTCTTTAAAGCTGCGCTAATCAATATTTTTGACTCCAAAATGTCGCCACCAGCACAAGATGGCATCAGTGATATTTTTCATTTTTGTAGAGTGGGAGGAAGCGGAGAGGCACTGCCCATCCCAAATAAAGCCACGGAAGTATGAAGTATAACAAGCAGTAATCAAACACAACTATAAAACCTACCAAGGAATGTCATTTGGAAACCAAAAATTACAAAAGCTTCACATGGCAAAAAAAATAAATAAAAAAATAAACATATAGACACCTGATCAAGATACTGTTCTGTACTACATGCTCAAGTAAAATTACTTCTAAAGAAATTTCAGGAGTACCAGAGTATAAAGTGCACCTGATGATGTTTGAACAGTGAAGTTCAAGGTTTTGCAAAAGGTCTTTATAGATCTCTGTGCTAAAGGGAAAAACACACACACGCACGCACGCACGCACACACACACACACACACACACACACACACAGAGGCGAGATGAGTAATGACCCAGTGCACACTGGTGGCTGTGAGCACCCTCAGTGACACCTCAGGAGCAAAATCACTGTCAAGGTCATGAGCTGGAGTAAAAAACAGACTCATCCACAATCCAGACATCATCTTCTCTGAGCGGGTATGAAACAATATTCATAAATTACAGACCTCTGTGATCAAGGTCACTCTGGATAAACGAGCATTTGCGCAGTTCTCTGTGAATTATGTCCCATCATGTTTTAATGTGGGGCAAACGTACCAATTTAAATTCTAAACATATCTGACACCTGGAGGGAAAAAAACAGTGGCAGCAACAAAGCTCTGTCACTTCAGATTTCATCCAATCAGAGGCCACCTTGCCACTGCCAGCAGGTGACAGGAGCAGATAGTTCTCTGCTGACACCTACAGGCTCGTGCAAGTATCACACCTCATAAAAAGAGTAACAAATCTGCACAGAACAAATCTTTGATCCCAGACACTGGGATTAAAGTGAAGAATACGGATACAGAATATGGTTTAACTGTATATTGTTGGCCTAAACATATAACCAGGGTTCCTACAGGTTAGGCAAGATACATATAGGACTTTTTGAAACATTGTAATGCCACCTGGAATGAAATATAAGACCAATTTCACAATCAAATAAAATGCAGGAAAAAACACGAACTGACATAAATTTCTCAGTGGTTGAGGGCAATTTTTTACCGTTTACTTTATCATAAAGTCACTTTAAAAAGTCAGATGATCTACTTTAAATGCTGAAAAAAAAAAACTTTCCTTCTTCTATCCTGATCTGAGTGAGGTTAATCTGAGAGGAATACGGTAAATTATTTAAAAACTAGATATTAATAATTATTTGGAGATTTTCAAAAGCAATATCTGAAAAAAAAACCAATTCACACCATCCTACTTCCTATGTCTTTTAAGACTTTTGAAAGATTAATTTAAGACATTTTATGCCAATTAAGGCCTTGTTTTTAGATTAATTAATTTAATGCCTTTTAAGACTATTTAAAGATCCACAGGAGCCCTGCATACAGTACATACTTAAAATACATTAAACATGAATGAACTCACCCCTCCCATTGTTATTCCTTCAATTAGGGCAATATATGGTTTCCTGCATGCTCCTAGAAAGATGAAATATAGCGTGTAAAAATGAAGGATTTTAAACATGCAAACGTGTAAAGTGGAGGCCTGGGCATTTGGAAATGTATAAAGTCAGATTATAACTGACTGTATACCCATACATAAGAGATATATACACATAATTGATAACACAAGTGTATTTGCACTTGTGAATCTTACCAATAGAATTGTTGAGAATGTACTCCTCACGGAAAAAGACCTCTGCCAGAGGGTCTCCAACTTTCCCTGCTTCTGTGACCGCTGAGAGAGGAAACAGATCAAAGCAGTGATAAAGCAACATGTAGTAGCTACGGTCACACTGTTGCACATAGAAACTCGCCAGATCAGAGCCCCAGTATGTGCCTCTCATGCAGTAACATACATTCAGATCACAGAAGAAACCATCCATATTACTAGATTAACTAGAATTTACAGCTTTACACTTACAGTTTACATCCACGTCTGTGAAAACATTAATGCTTCACACACATCGCCCCTTGGAAGCACAGAAGCTCTATATAAGCAGCGTTTTCAAGGTGGACACCCAAGATTAGTGCCAGCAATTCAGTATCTGACCAAATGTCTCCCCTTCTGTTCCTAAAATATGGTGTTGAATAATGGCTAGAAACGTGTTTTTGCAGAACACTATGACAATTATGAGATGAATATAATATGTTATCACTTCTTCATTATTATTAATATTATTATTATTGAATATATGCGTAAAATTTTGTCTTAGTTAGAGGACAAATTCTTGAGTTATGACCACAAACATGTTTTGTGAGGTCACAGTCACCTTTGACCACCAAATTCAAATCCTTTCATTCTTTAGTACAAGTGAACGTTTGTGCTGAATTTGAGAAAATTCCCTCAAAGTGTTTTGACGAAACGGATGCAAGGTCATGGTGTAGGTCATGGTGACCTTGACCTTTGACCACCAGTATCTAGTAAAATCTTCTGGTGATATTGTGTTCATCTGGAATTTCCCTCAGTATAAAATAAGTATCAAGTAAGTAAAGTAGTAGTATTAGAATAAGACAGAATATGGTCACAGTGACCTTGGCCTTTGACCTATACTGCCTAAATCTAATCAGTTCATTGTTAAGACCAAGTTTGAGGAAATTCCTTTAAGGCTCCTCATGAGATATTGTATTCACGAGAATGGGATGGACAGACAATCCGAAAAGTTAATGCTGCCACAGCTATCAGTGTAGATGCATAAAAAAGATTCATAACTCATTTCCAGAGTTGTGACTACTATTCTGATAGCAGGCAAGCATTTATGTCCTATCTTATGATCCAGAAACAGAAGCACAAATTAAGAAACAGGTGAAAATCTTTTTGTTTTATCTTTTAGTGGCTGGACTATTTTTTCATGCAGATGAGTCTTTGAAGATTTTTGAAATACCTTTAGAACAGCGGTGCATGTTTTTGAATGATCTATTCAAACAGCGGCGCTTGATTCTCTGTTAGACAAAGTGATGGTGACCTCTTTGATCTGAATGTATGCTGACACATGAGAGGCCCAAACCGTGGCTCCACAGACCCCAGGGACTGAACCTTCAAGGCTGCGGCTTACCTCTGATGTCTCCACCTGCACAAAAGGCTTTCCCACCTGCTCCTCTGATGATCACGATGTCAGTCTCACTGTCACTTTCCCATTTCTGCAATCACACAGAGAAGCAGCAAAGTTACAGGAAATATCATCAAAAACAAATCCTGCGTTGATGTCATGTGTCACAAGTTGAAACAGGTTTCTGAACTATTTCAGTGAAAGTTGAGTTACTCAAAACAGAAACTTAATATTGAGACCTTAAAGACAAACACCATCAGAACGTATGCTACACAGCAGGGCACACAGTGAATTATAGGATATTTAAAATAACAAATGATACAAGAGATGAGTCATCAAATTTGCTGATAAAAAGGGCATTTTTTTAAAAAATGGGAGGGATAACTGTAAAACATTAGAGATACTTTAAGTTTATCTTCGGGTTTCCAATTACATCAAAACCAGTGACTGTTTTCCAGGAAGTTAAAGCCAATACATACCTGAGCTTTTGCATAATTATGGCAGTTTGGTGTAAAATAATATCTGAAAGGGTTTACAAGCATGTAACTGTTAACAATACAAATGGTTTACTTGTTTTTTCTTGAATGTCCAACTCTATTCAACTCTTAACCCTTAGGGCCCACTTCAATATTATACACACTTAAACCACTCTGCACACGAAATGCGCTTTTTAAAAATCAAGCTTTAAAATATATTATACATTAATATTATTTTGTACTTTAATTTAGTTTTTTTTTAACCTCAATTAAATCAGTTTTAATCATGAATATCTAATATTAATTCATTTGGGGGAAGTTGAACCGCCTAAATGCCAGGTTTTTGTCATGATGCCACTTTGTTTTTGACGATAATATAATACATGCTAAATAGATTTTTTAGGGGGTAGGATTTGATAAGTATTTACTTCCTCATACTACTTTTCAGCCATGAAATACTTATGTTTGTTTAATGAATATGTATGGTGGGCACCTGATGTTTTTTTTTTAACCCATATTTTTATTTTATTTTTATTTTTTATATGATTTGATTTACCATGTTTGAAATAAAGATCTATCACAATCTAATCACAGCCTGGGTTATGTCAGTGATCAGCAGAAACACTGATTATGACAGTGCACCTTGTAGAAATAGCACGTATTTTCCCATATGCCAAATATGGTAAAAATGATGTATTCAGGTGGAAAATTGTAAAAATAAAGCCCAGAATGACACCCAGAAATAATACAAAACATATTTTTATGCTTTGATGGGATCAAAAATTGTAGTTTGAATGGGTTTCAATGGGGCATTTTTTGCACTTAACAGTATGAATGTAACAGTTTTGTTTCCACAGTGTATTTTAGACTCATTGTAGGAGCAGAGCTGGAAATCACAAGATTAAACAAAAATACACAACTTTGCCAACATTCATGCCGTAAAATGCGCCAAAAGAGTCCCTAAGGGTTAAAAACATTGTAACCTTAACCATATCAAACTAAGTGGGATAGTGGCAGCCGTTTATGATCAGTAACACACTTCTGTAACAAATGACACCTGACACACAAACAAGGCCTTGACATTTGACCAAGGTGAGGTTAGCATTAACCACGCTTTCCACATACTGTACCTTGAGCTGAGGGTAGATCTGTCGAACCATGTTCAGGGTGAGGGCATTCAGGACTTTGGGTCTGTTTATGGTGATCACGCCTGCGCAGCCCACCCTCTCCAGAAGAACCTCTGGCTCCACATGACTCGACATCTGATCCAAAACAGAGACAGCAGGACACACGTTAAATAGTTAACTTAGTAATAAAATCAGCAGTGGTTTCCAACCTTTTTCCTTAAGGGTCACCTTTTCTATCATTAAGTGAACTGATGACCTTAGTGACATATAATTTGGACTTTCATATATACTCAATGTATAACACAAACAGTACAGAACAACTGATCAACCATACAATTAACCCTCTATGCTACTCATTATGATGCCAGTTGATAAAAACTATAGTGTAATGTTTTATTTATCATGGAATAAACAAAGTAAACATTGTTTAAAGAAATTTTAAAAATATATGTTTTTTGGTGTGTACTTTTTGGTTATGCTACCGTAAAGCTACACCGTGCCATGATGGTAAGAAATGAAAAAGATGGGGTTAATCTTAAAATCTTATTGAAAATTATATACAAAACAAAACCCTAGTGGGCCAGATAGCAAGGCAGTTGCCCCCCAACATTTTTCTAATTCACAATGAATATAAATTGATTCACATTAGGATTTTTTTTTTTTGTACTTACAATGTAAATAAGGTGCCAGAGTGCATCAAAATATAACTTTTTTAAAGACAAAAAATGTCCTAAAATTCTAATAACACCCCTGTGTACATCATACCTATTTAGGGCTGCTGTGACTGCCCCCCTGGCCTCTTGTCATTTTGCAAAACTGTCCCTCAGGCAAAGCAGGTTGGGTATCGCTGGACTAGAACTTGTTAACCAAATCTGTATCCACACACTGGATGCTAACACTGCTGACAGATACTAGTTAAATGCAATACAAAAACTAACTCACTTTATATTCTACTGCCAATATCTGGATTTCAGAGGAATTTAAATTTTTTTGCATTTTCAGGCCAATATATATAAGTACTTTGCCTCAACACTGTCGTATAATTGCATCACTACAATCCTCAATATGCATTACTGAAAGCCTGCAGCAGCTACAACATGTATGAACATGTATGAACATGAGAGGGAGGTTGCTCACCATGTGGCTCTGGATTCGCTGCAGTCTGCAGAGGGACCTCAGTCTGGAGGAAACAGTCCAAACAAACATTATCTGCACAGGCTGGACACTAAGCATCTGAAAACACTTGATTTAACGCACTCAGAATCATTTAAGTCAAATATACTGATCACTTAATCTGCTGCCGTCTGCCGAGTTCAAACTCAAAACAACACCAACATAAAAAAGTTAACCTCCCACCCAGTTCAAGTTTAATTATAGTGACATTACATGTACGTGGAGCAGCTAGCATCATATACATAGAGCAGCTAGCATCCTGGTGACTGACTTCAACCTTCCAGCATATTTTAAGTACAAGCTAAGTTACATAATGTCAGCTAACTCGGAGGGCTTATACAGTAAAAGGTTCTCCAGAGTTACCACATACCTGCACGCGGACGTCAACACGGTTAAGGACATTATAATCTTTGACTTGTGCTCACTGGCTGCACTTTATCATCTGTTTTCTTTGCTTTTTCCTCGCTCTGCAGTTTCTGCGTTCACTTCCTGACAGAGACACCAAGCTGCCCCTGATTGGTCAGTGCGCTGACGTCACGGTGGGAGTAAACACCAACGAGGGAGTTTCGGTCCGCGCGCTGTTTAAGCCACACTGCCACCCCGCGTGCAGAGGAGGAACTCTCACTCGTGTGTTCAAATATAGGACATTCATAGTTTTGTCCACTCCTGGTGATAGTGACAAACAACAGTGAAAAGAACTTCTGGGCCAGCACTTACACAGTATGGCAATACTAAGACTGTGTTTATATAGGTAGAAGTCACTGCTGCAGTTATTTTAAGTAACTGTTTACTCAACTACTGTGTTTAGCTTTTGGAGGTAGCCTGCTCACACTTTACTAGAATATTCCATTTTTCATTCACCACATTTCACAGGAAAATATCATTGGAGTGTGCTAAAGTGGGCCACAGGCTGAAGTGGGACTGTTCAGATTAATCATTTTATTTTTTACATGTATAAACTTCTATTTCTAAAAATGATCTTATCATACATTAGTATATAATAGGAATAAATAAATAAAATAAAATCATAAGGCTCTCTTGCTATGACATCATTTGAGGAGCGTGGAATTCCATATTCAACAACTTTGCACTGAACAGCAATGGTGACAAAGGGTTTAAGGTAAATAATGTTAAGGTTTTAAAGTTTAAAAAACCCTTATCAATAGTTTGCAAGTGTTAAATATTTTGATATGGGATGTGAATCAACATTTTTAAAAATCAAGTTCATATTAATCTTTTGTTGTCGTTGTTTTTTTAAATGCGATTTTATTAGCCTACTGTCCCACTTTGCCTGACAATGCCTTGACAATGTGTTATTGGCAACCTGGAAGAGCTTTTCACATTATTTTAATAAGAGAAATGGCTTCTTTTTAATGTGTCCATCATTAGTTTAGTTAGGTAGCTCATTCTATTCGTCATATGTGTCAAATATTGTCAGAATTATTAATGTTTGGTGCATGTAATTTCTTTCTTGTAAAGCATGTTGGGCTGCATTTCTTGTATGAAAGGTGCTACACAAATAAAGTTTATTATTAGTGTTATTATAGACACGTTTGTGAAGTCACAGTGACCTTTGACATTATATATGATATACACTTTTGATGATCTTGCAGATATAAAATGGATTTTGAGTGATCTATCTAGTTTTTCTTGTGATTTAGTGGTAAAATTCCAGGTACTTCATTTTCTCAACTATTGAAGAGATATCATTTAGAGCTACTTTATGTGTTAGACAGTCTTTGAGTTTTTGTTGATTGTTGTGTGTTGTATTGGTGTTGGAATGTGTTTACACGTACTGTGAGTATGAATGTTATGGATGTGTATTTATTGCAATGTAATAAATTAAATACTGTTAATGAAAATAATAGGGACCCCTGGGAGAGTAGCTATTGTTTAATACAGAAGCTAATGGGGATCTTAGAAAACAAGCATAGCATAGCATAGCATACTTTTGCATACCATACCATACTTTTACTTTTACTTCAGTAAAATGCTAAATGCAGGGCTATGAGTATTTCCATCAAAAGAAAATAATCTTGATGCATCTTTTACCACCTGCAACAAATACAGAATAAGATTTTAAGATCAAGAAAAGGTAGCCCTCAAAGAGCAGTGAACTTGTAATGTAAAAGGGTGGATATCAGCATTAGTGTTTGATTGCACAAGCTATCAAAATGAGATTAGGGTGACTGCAGTGGCAGTTCCAGGGCGTGATCGGCTTGGTCAGCCTTCCCTGGGCAAACAAAGAGCACACCTTGGTTACATTTGTCAGAGAAGCAAATCAGTGTATTAAGAAGAATGGGGACAAAATACAATAAACAAAAGCCAGACACTGAATTTTTACTTCACTGGCATTTATTATGCACTGAAAGCATTTTTTCCCCCCTCACAAACACAATCAGGGATACAATAATGCCCATAATGTGTCTCTTACACCAAAGTTATGAAATATTAAGAATACGTTACATCATACCAAGTCAAAAAGTCATGACATGGTTGATCTAAAATAATTTAATAGTGAGTAAAGGACTCTGATTACATTTTGGCTACATAGCTGTGGAGAAACATTTCAACAATAACATTTTGATTAGAATACACGGCAGCAGGATGAAGGTTTACAGGTACCAACTTGTCTTGTTTCTCCTCCTGTCCAGGATTCTTTATTTAGTCAGAGTCGCTGCTGCAGGAGCTGCTGGAGTCCTACAGCAGATATAAACACAACACACAGTCATCAATAAATCACTTCAATCATCCACAAAACCAATTTGACTACAACTACTACAACTGTTTTTTCTACATATTTGAGAACATAAAAATGAAATTCATCTTCTTTTAATGATTTCCTAATAATAGACCATAACATTCAGCAGTTCTTTAATTTGTTTCGATCAGTTCATGTAAGTTTGTACTTCATTTCTGTAGCAAATTTAACCAACATGAATCATGTTTGAGAAAATGAGCGACTCTTACCCCGTGACAGTTCTTTCCTTTCTTGTGACACTTGGAATGCTTGTGCCCATGCTTGTGCTTGTGCTTATGTCCATGTCCATGGCACTGTCCATGCCCATGTCCATGTCCATGTCCATGTCCATGTCCATGTCCATGACCATGTCCATGTTCATGGCCCTGTCCATGGCCCTGTCCATGGCATTGTCCATGTCCTAGGCCGGGACCATAACCAGGTCCAGGTCCGTGTCCGTGTTGGCCTCCGGGTGGACCATAGGGCTGAGGAGGGCAGTGTGGTGGGAAAGCGCCTGGAGGATGTTGAGGGTATCCCCCTGGCATCTGCTGAGGATGGTTTGGGTAACCAGGGTACTGGTTTCCTAAACATCAGGAGAACATAGAAATCATTAAATAATGTATGTATTACAAATTCATTAGAATTGAAATTGGTTGTAGTATTTACCTTGGTTGTGTCCGTACATTTTGAGACCTCAGATGAAATTACAGATCCTGAAAGCAAAACAAAAGCGTCTTTCAACACAAATATTCGACCATTTCTTAGTTAAGCTCTTCAGAGCTGCAGATCCTCAGCAGAGCTTTAGAGGTGGACTTACTGCGTGCTGGAGAGCAGGTGCACAGACGCAGCCGTCACCTGCTGCTCCTTTTTATGTGCAGTCCACTTCACATCACTGTGGGCATTGCCTGAGCTCCTTGTGACCTAGATGGGTGTGTGTGTATAATTTTTAAACATAGTCAATATGAACTATATGCAGTCTAAGATATGGATACACACACACCCACACACAACTTGGACATTTTATCTGTTCATAAATGTGGTATACAAATAAGCTTTTTGTCCTGCAGACAGATGTTTTTTTTTTAATCATTGCAAATCTCGTAACACTGGCATTTTCATCTTGATTCTCTTTTTCATTGCTTGACTCATATTCAAACTCATGCTCAACACATTTACAACTTATTAATATGTGGATGACTCTTATCAGATAGAATGCAATGTGTACAAGTTCAAACACAGCACTAGTTAATACTGTATTGATAATTGCATGGTTCAGTGCACAGCACAAAACTCCAGTGACTGGGGTTGGACTAGAGGCACAGTTTGTTTGAAAGTTTGGGTCCATAGAAGGCAGTGCAGTAGCGGATGCCAATTGGAATTTGCAGTAATCCACAAGCATAGTTTACTTGGCTCTCCTTCCAGTTTACATTTGCACACCAGGCTTCTCCTTACTGTTATATGTACTGAAGAGAAGAGATGATCTAGTTGTTCTTTTCATGTTATACTAATTCTTTAGGCAAGAAAAAGACTTTTGAAAGTGCTTTAGTTTTTGAGATGCCCTATACCGGAGGTAGAACGAAGCAGAAAAAAATGGTTTTCATACTCTCTTAGGTTTCCCACATATAACATAGATTTGTCAATAGAATATCTTATTGCATAAGTGGTTAAACATGATGCATTGAGAAAATACAGCACTACAAACATGTCCCTACAGTAAACAGAAATTCTTAAATTTGTCATTCTGCAAAATCAGTACTTCTCCTTTTAATACTTCAAGTATTTCGATGCTCATACTTATGTACTTTTATTTAAGTAAAATTTTTGATGCAAGAAATATTGGAGCACTGGGACTACCTGTCAACAATGCTCAACCTGGAATTGTGCTGCTGGCAGGGTTAAAAACACAAATTGGTCATCATGTTAGTGAAATATGTGAAGAGCCTGCTGCTCCACCTTCAACCCACTACACTGTATGTTTACCCAGGAGGGTCTGTGTCATTTGCAGAGCCGGCTCTACTCATTAATAAAGCAATAAGCAGTTGCTTGGGAGCTCTGATTTGGGATAAATCAGAACTTGCAATTTAAAATTACTTGAGCTCCAGTGTATCACCTCCTGTTCAGCCTCACTCTATATTGCTTTTCTTTTATTTATGGAGATGTCACAATATTTGTCAGATTGATCAATTTAGCAGTAAAATATTCTTATACAACTATCGATTTCATATGCTGGAGTCCTAAAAGAATATAAAAGATGTTCTTTGTTCCATCTCAAGGTTTTGGGTCCCTTCCAACTAGCCTTCATGTGTCAAAGATTAAGCTGTGTTATTACAAGACCAAAAATAGAATAAATAAAAGATTCAGGTGATTGAAACTAGATTGATGTGAATGTTGTGGGGAGTGGTAGGGTGTGTAACAATAGTGGAAAACACTGTTGAACAAAGGTCGTTATTAAATGCTCCCTGGGTAAATAAAGATAATACGAATGCCTACTGAAAGATAACACAAACAGCGTAATAGGAAAGTACAAAGATTAATTAATGATTAAGGAATAAAAAGGCAGGGCACTGTGGAGATGACTTGCCAGTTTTATGTTTTTTATTACAAGGGAAAAATTGTGACCAGAGTCCAATACATCAAATGCAAATAAAAAAATCCTTAAAAAATTCAGCACTGTGGGTAACCTGTCAGAAGAGAGTCAGGGAGTGGAGCTGTGGAGCTGATACATGTCTGTAGCTTTTTTACAGCACAATCTATTGGTTTAACACCTTGTTGGCTTAATATATTCATGTATGACAGCTAACCAGATCAGAGTTTCACAAACCCCTTTGTTGCATGTATTGGCCCAACATTTGAAGAAAAAATAACAAAACTAAACAAAAAAACCCTTTGAAATGTAGGTGATCAAACTGGCCTCACAATTTATTATGATAAACTGTAAGGTAACAGAATGAAGGTTTCCAGGTGAGGAATTGTCTTCTTCCTTTCCAGACATCACCATCTAGTCTGAGTCGCTGCTGCAAGAGCTGCTGGAGGACTACAAAAGGGACACAAATTGCAATTTCATTTAATGATGACATGTCAGTCAGTTTTACAATTGAATGATATCAGTATATCAGTAATGCTGATATTAAAAATTAACAAATTTAACAGAATTAAATTGAATTGAATTGAATTGAATTGAATTGAATTGAATTGAATTGAATTGAACTGAATTGGATTGAATTTAACTGAATTGTTTGTTGTTGTTTTTTTACTGCCGTTTCTTTTTCTGTCTCAAAATGACTTTGTGTGCTGCATTTGTTTTTTTTTTGTTTTGTGTTTTTAGTTTGGGCCACACCAGAAGCATGCAGTTGGTCTGGCGAGTTAATCTTTAAAGTCGGATAAAAACTGTCTGTGGGCTCATCACTATAAATGACACCTTTGACATTACAGTCATCTCATGCATTGTTATTATAACAAATATTGCTTTGTGCAATTTTAATGGTGATCTATGATTAGGTTAAACCATGTTTAACCAAGTGGTGCTAGGAATGTAATTCGTAAATAAGCTGTTCTTCACTTTTTAACTAACATCTCTGATTTATTGGCCAGTCATTGCTATACAAATTAATCTTACCCCGCGACACTCCCTTCCTTTTTTGTGGCAATGGCAGTGCATGTGACCATGCTTGTGTCTGTGGCCATGACCATGACCATGCCCGTGTCCGTGATGCCCATGGCCATGTCCATGATGCCCATGACCACGACCCCGACCCCGACCCCGACCACGACCATGTCCATGTCCATGTCTATGTGGCCCATGCCCGTGTCCGTGCCCGTGTCCATGCCCATGATCATGACAATGATCATGATCATGACCATGACCATAACCATGCCCATGCCCATGTCCATGACCATGATCATGATCATGATCATGATCATGATCATGACCATGACCATGATCATGTCCGTGTCCGCGTCCATGTCCATGTCCAGGACCATGGCCATGTCCATGCCCAGGACCACAGCCAGGTCCATAATCTCCACAAGGTGGGGCTGGAGGATAGTACACAGGTGGACCACAGGGCTGAGGAGGGCAGGGTGCAGGGGTGGCAGTGCCTGGTGGACTCTGAGGAAAAAATCCTCCTGGCATCTGCTCAGGGTGACAGCCCGAAGGGTACTGGTTTCCTAGTCAAACAAAAGCATTTTAGCAAAATTGAAAAATACTGAAAATAACCAAAAGACAATTACGTTACAAGTTATTTACCTCTGTTATTCCCGTACATCTCAAAATTCCAGATCCAAACCCTAAAACTGAAAAAAGGCACTACAATAAATACAAATAGCCTCAACTGAAAAAACTAAATAAATGACATTTTAAGAAAATGGAGATATAAGCGATTGTAAAATACTGTATTATTTAGAAAGCCAATTGCAGTTGAATGTGACAGTGTGCTGTATAAAATCTTGTAAAACAAGCGTTGCATCATGTCAATATCATCTACGTCTAACATGATTAAAGACATGATCAACATATGTAATGCTATACAGTTAATAAAGGAAATACATGTAAGCACATAAACACACATAAATTTTATGGTACTTTTTCCTTGATAGTTACTAGTGAGCTTACCATGTGCTGGGTGCAGCTCCGCAGACACAGCAGTCAGCTGCTCCTTTATATGAAGCCACACCCACACACTTCCACTGACAACTTCTGTTTTGGGTGTATGTGTTTATATGTGTGTGTGTGTGTGTGTGTGTGCGTGCGTGCGTGTGTGTTTGGTATGTAAACATACACTTGAGGTTTTGTTACTATGAATAACTGATTTGTTTTTGACACCAGAGAAGCTTCAGTAACAATAATCCAGAGCAAACTCACATTATCATAGTAAAGTTTTGTTTCTTTTCTTTTTTTAAAGCTTGAATGATGTTTGGGTGAGTTATTACCTTCGCAAACATACGATAGACTTGTAATGTTGCACTTTCAGTTTAGAGAATGTAAAGACAGTTTTAAAAAGACATTCCGAAAGAGTTGCTGCATTGTTGGAAGACATCTGTGTATAAGGAACCTGTTGCCCGACAGATGGGAACGTCAGGAGGTTAAAGAACGCACAAAAATTCCCCATACAGCTGTGCATGTACAGTTCTGTCTCAGGGCTGTTTCCTAGACGTCTTATTATTCTTATTACGTCATTACATTTTTGCTATGTGCTGCGCACTGCTGTGAAACAGTCTTGTCTTTTGTCTTAAGTATTGCCATAACATAATCTGTCAACAGTAAAGGTGAGATATGAAACCTGTCCAATCTCTTGAAACCAGTTTCCCACATACTGAACTATAATGTCTGTCTTTGTAGTAATGAAATTATTGTACAGGGAAAAGTGCAGTCATTATGCATTTTCAATCATTTTCATCAAAACCTCATCTATATTTTACTTTAGAAAACTACTCTATTGACAATGTAGGAAAGTGTGTGTGTAAACAACTATTGTATTGAGATGTTCTTTGACAAAAATGCACTTATATTTCTTTAGATTTTAAAGATATTCAAGAAATGTACCAAAGTGAGTGGTGGAAACATAGTAATTAATTTGCAACATTTTTTCCTAACAAACACAGTGTTGGATGCACTCAAAGAAATGATTTGGTCTAATTTTATTTCTAAGTTTACATATTTCATTAAGGTATACAGTGTGTCTCTTTCTCACACAACTATCACACCTGATACCTCCCTCACATATCCAGCTGGATGGATGGTGAGGCAAATTTGTAATTGAGCTATGTAAATAAAACTGAGTTGACTTGACAAAATGACATCACATAATACATATGCTGTGACATAAACAAAAACTATGAAAAGCTATCACAACCCACCAAGTCAACATGTTGGCTGACATACAGTGACATTTCCCAAGAGAAAAATTCATCTCTGTTTTCACTATAAACTTTATTACCTAAGTATATGGCACACAGCCATGCAATCAGTTTATTATGAGAAAAGAATGCTTTTCAGTTTAACGTCAGATATGCGTCTCATCAGAAGTTTACATGTTGGAACTTGTCTTGTTTCTTTTCCCATCCAGCATCCTTCATCTAGTCGGAGTCGCTGCTGCTGCTGGAGCTGGAGCTGGAGCAGGAGCTGCTGGACGACTACAGCATGGACAAGAAAACAGACAAACAAAATCGTTCAGTCAGTGGTGACAGCGTATCATTCTGTTACTTAAAAAAGAGTCTCAATGAGTTTGTGTCTCGTAAATTAACTTTTAGTTTTGGGGCTGAGAAGAGAGCAAGAGTCATAGGTTGACTCCTGAGCTGACAGGAGAATTTTTGGAACTTGGTATGAATTTAAATACATCAAACATTTCCATAAGCTTTCACAAAGACAAAAGTTTTAAGCGTGGATTTAAAAGAAGTGGGAGACTTTTTGTGTTTTGAGTTCAGAAATTATTGAGTGTGGCAGCTTGAATAGCAAAATCTCACCCCGTGACTGTCCTTCCCCTTCTTGTGGCACTTGCCGTGCTTGTGGCCACGCTTGTGCTTGTGCCTGCACTTTTTCCCTTGAGGTCCATGTCCATGTCTGCCACCATGGCAACCATGTTTATGTCCGTGTCCATGCTCGTGACCATGCCCATGTTTATGGCCCCCTCCATGACAGTGTCCTCCTGCAATTAGTCATAAATACATATTTCATACGGTGAAGTCAGGTCATTTGTGGCATCAGGCGACATGGGACAAATAATAGTTTGGGATCTTTAAATATTAACAGCAAGTCACCAAACAAGCTCCTGAGTTGTTGCTGCAAATGTGCTTTATATGAAACAATTTTTTTTTTTTAAACTGATCTGAGGTAATTAGTATGTGCTGGGCAAAGTGTTTAAAATAATCGGTTGTCCTTGCAAGAACTTGCAAGAAAAGCCATGTGTCATGTTAAATTTAATTTGTGTTAGATAGTGACGGTATAACAACAAAAAATATATATGTTGCTTTTTTTTAAAAACTAATCAATTTTTTTCTCAACTCTCTTTACTATTTTTGGAAAAGGATTTTGAGTTATTCCTCAAAGGATACAGGTAAAATGGGACAAAAATGAAGATAAAATGGGACATACCTCTACAGTAAAACAAGCACGTTTTTGGGCTCAGATAAGGTGCCCTAAAATTATGACTTGTGCTATTGTGTGCCACTCTGGGTGGATTTCCATTACAGATTTGCACAAAACTTAATCAATATTTTCCAAATTTCATTAAAACATAATTGCAAAATGACTGCATTTCCATTCAGTGATGTTAATGCAACGTCTCACATTAACATTCCAAGAAGCATGGCGATGGTATGTGGGATTTCTGGGAGGTGATAGTCCACGATTTCACAGAGGAATTGTGGATTCAAAACTTCCGGATGATCTGCTCAACTTTTGAAGAGTTATGTGATGCAATAACAGCTCTTGTAGCTCCTGCTGCATCATGAGGGAGCCAGCTCCCACTGACAAGCACATAGTCCATAGCATCATGTGACCTATAAAAGCCGAAAAAGTGTTTCCATTGCAGTTTTGCAAAGTATGACTTTATCACATAGCCTGAAACAACACCTCATGCGAGCGTCAAAACTTTTTTGTGATAAATAGGAGTTTTTGCAATTTCAATTTGCGCCATTTGAGAGTTAATGGAAACCCCCTTACTGTCACATTTCAGACTTGTGGTATTCTTATCACTTAAATAATACTAAAAATGAGAAAACTCCAGAGTTACCCATAGTTATTACACACACATGCATGTCCTTTGCAGACAATGTGTCACCAAGGAAACAGACAGCAAAAGAACAGGGAAGGCAGGCCAGAGAAGCTAGACAGTATTTTTTTTAATGGATAGCCACAGGTTATATGATGATTTAATGAATTAATGACTGAACTGATCAGTGGATTTAACCATTTAAAAACAAACAAACATGATTTTCCTATTTTACCTATCAGCTGTCGCATTTTACTCAAACATGTCATTAGAGTGAGGTCAGAGTCCTGAACGTGTTTTAGCCTCCAAAGTTTCTAAATTATTTTACTTGACAAAATAATTTAAGAAATAGAACCATAACAAGTTCTAAAAGTAAACTTACGACAGTCAGAAGAGTTTTAGATAGTTTTTTTGGTCATGTACCAAAAAGTGACCCAAATTACCTGACTTCACCCCTATCAAGTACATACTTAATGCATTTGGAAAAAGGAGAGAATGAACCAAATTTATTTACCTCTGCGTCCAGACATTTTCAGATCACCTGAAGGCCAGTAAATACAAAATAAAATTTAGAAAGATACCTGAGTTGAAAATAAACTTCACAAAACATGTACACAATGCATGTTAAGGTGTAATATGTACAATTCAAAAAATGACCAAAAGAACCGTAACCCTCTACACATATTTATCTCTGTATATTGATGATTAGAGGGGAACTTACTGTGTGCTGGAGAGCAGGTCCACACACACCGTTGTCACCTGCTGCTGCTTTTTATATGCAGCCACACCTGAGCCATCCAGAGCAGTACCGGCACGCTAATCAGAAAAGATGCATTGTTTTGAGACGGTACAGTGAGCATGTGGCAGTGTGTACCATAATATGTTCAGAATGTGCATGTACATATGTGCACTATATGAATGCTGCAAATCAGCAGAAAAAGCAATTGCGTGTTATTTGGCATATTAGTGTTGCTGCAGGATGTCAATATTTACAGCTGAGATATGGTCAAACACAAACACACAGACACACACACACACAAACTAACAGTTGGGTAACCTGATGTGTTCCTCTTTTGTCCTCTGCAGCGAGTTTGACGAGCCTGTTTGTTTGGAACATTTTCTTCATGACCAAAAAGCAGTGTGTTGTTATCAACTGCTCTGAGAGGTGATGACAGACTTTTAGTTTGAGCTGCCTGTTTTTTTGCGTGCCTACATGCACACACACACACACACACACACACACACACAAACACAAACAAACATATCATGTGCAGTGTGATCACACAACACAATGCCAGATGTGACAAGTTGTAAGGAAGGGCATGCCGTGCATATTTTTTACACCACACATTTTGACTTATTGTAGTAAAAGCACAGGTGCATTTAATAACAATAATGCTGGCTGTAATCCATTTAGGGGAGGTGCTGGTATCGTCCATGCTGGCTCATTGGAAAAGCTTAACCTTAATGGAACTGAGCCATCATTAATGTCATCAATTTCACCTGTGCTTTTCCTACTATGAAGTCAAAATGTCTGCCGTCACAAAGGTCTATCAGCTGACTGCACGAACGTTCACCAACGTTCATCAACACTAAAATTATCGATTTGTTGTGTCGCGCGATTATTACTCAGCGTTTCTCTAGCAGCACTTATCAGGAGCATCTCTCATGCGTGTCAGCTGCAGCACATCTAGAGAAATGGTGGCTCGTGTTTTTTTTAACATGTGGCGCGCGCTTTTGTCAGCAGGAATAGACAATGAAGATGGTGTTTTGATGATAATATTGACTCTACACCACTTTATACTGCAGTTTAAAAGTCTGTCACAGAGATGAGGAAATACAAAGATGTCTGTTGTACTCCAATTTCCCTGCCTCCCTTTCAAAACAAAAGCCCTCTGACAGCGACTCTGGACACTGTCCCACTGCTATGGCAACGTGTTTTTACCTGATATAAAAAAAAAAAAAATCACTTCTCCAACTGTGACATCACAGGTCAAACAATGAGATCACTGCTCAATCCATGACATCACAGCTCAAACTGTGACATCACAGCTCAAACAATGAGATCACTGCTCAATCCATGACATCACAGCTCAAACTGTGACATCACAGCTCAAACAATGAGATCACTGCTCAATCCATGACATCACAGCTCAAACTGTGACATCACAGCTCAAACACAGCTCAAAAAATGATGTCATAAAGCTTTAATGGAATTAAAGCTTAATGACATCATTTTTTTAGAATGTTGGGAGTCTATGTATTTGGGTGATTCGGCTTACATTTTTAGTTCGAGTACAGTTCAGAGAAGAGATCGACAGCGAGATCAGTTTCAGAGAACAAACTTGACAAGAGGACACACGTCACAGAAGTCATCACATCACTTCACATACAAGACAAGACAAAGACAAGATGGAAAGACCAATGAATTTTTACCTCAGCACATTGGAGGAGCAGGTGCGGTGTGAACTCAGTGACAACGAGGCCACACTCACCCAAAGCTCAACTGAGGGGAGAGTCCTCCTGGACGTCCAGGAGGACATCCTCGCAAATGTTTTGGATCTGCTCCAAGACAAGAGGGACCGTGTCGACTGGAGCCAAGAAAAACAGAAGCTCCTGAAGGAGATTTGTAGCCTGAAAGCCCAGCAGAATTTGGCTCCGGCTCAAACTCACCAACAGGAGACACTCACCAACCATCAGCAACCTCCACAACCAACTGGAGCTGATGAAAAAAGAAAAAGAAAGGCTTGACAAGGAATTGGACATCAAGAGATCGTATCTCCGGACCAACGCGAGGTTGCTTAAAGATGCTAAAACCAACGTTGAGTTGGAGAATCGACTGAGATGTGGGACTGTTGAAGCTCAAAAATACTTTGAGCACCAGGCCCACATCATCAAGCAATTCCAGCACAGATTGGCGAAGGCTGAGGAAGAAAAAGGCGCCCTTCTGAAACAGTTGGAGGCAGCGAAGTTGGACACTGAGAACATACTGCAGTTTTGTGCAACAGCCAACACCAACATGGAGCTTGAGCTGGAGAGCCGCCAGAAGGCAGAGCAACTGCAAGCTCAGAAAAATCATGAGCAGCAGTCCTCCCTTCTCAAGGTCCTTCAAGATCGCTTGCAGCAGGCAGAGGACCAAAAAGCGGCCTCTCAGGCGCAGTTGGAGAAAGACAAAAAAGACAAGAACCAACTTGCGATTGCTTTGAGGAAGGCTCAGGAGGAGCTCAAGAGCAAACAGCTCCAATGGCAGGAGGAGAAGTCCAACCTCACTGCCCACTTCCACAGACTGCATGCGACACATTCGGCTGAGCTAAAGCTGCAAGAGACCAGCATTAACAACTATCTCGCCGCTCAAAAGACAATGTTTGATCACAGGCTGCAGCAGGAACATCAGGGATGGGAAAAGGAGAGGGCCGCCTTGCAGCAGAAAAACAACGACCTCACTGCTGCTCTAAAGAACGCACAAAAACAGTTGCAAAAACACCGCAACGCATGGCAGGAGGAGCGGTCCACCCTCACTTCCCAGATTGACCAGCTGCAGGAGAGCCATGAGGCCCAGCTGAAGCTGCACGAGACCAAAAGAAACAACTGTCTCGCAGCTCAAAAGAAGAAGTTTGATCACACACTGCAGAAGGAACATGAAGGATGGGACAAGGAGAGGGCCGCCCTGCAGCAGGAAAACAGCAACCTCACTGCTGCTGCTCTAAAGAATGCAGAAGACCAGTTGCAAAAACACCGCAACACATGGCAGGAGGAGCGGTCCACCCTCGCTTCCCAAATTGACCAACTGCAGGAGAGCCATGAGCCCAGCTGAAGCTGCAAGAGGACAGGAGCAGGAACTTTGCCTCTGTCCTCAAGAAAACATTCGAGGACCAGCTGCAGAACGACTACCGGCGATGGCACAAAGAGAAGATCTCCCTGCTGCAGGATGCTGACGAAGCTAGAGCTTCTTATGAAGCTCAGCTAAAAGACAAGAAGCAGGACAACAACGCCCCTCACTGCTGCTCTGAAGAATGCACAAGAGCAACTGCAAAGTAAGAGCAACTTGTGGCAGGAGGAGCGTTCGGCCCTGACTTCCCAGTTGGACAGATTGAAGGAAACTCATCTCGTCCAGCTGGAGATATCGGACAATGACCACCAGAACCTGACTGCTACTCTAAAAACGACATTTGAAGACCAGCTGCGGAGCGACCGTCTCCGTTGGCAGCAGGAGAAGACCTCCCTGCTGCACGACATGGAGCAAGCAAGAGCCGCCCACGAGGCTCAGCTACAAAATCGAAACAGGAACAGGACAACAACAGCACCCTGACGGCCGCTCTGACCACAGCAGAGTCGGAGTTGCAGAGGCACAGCAACATGTGGCAGGAGGAGAAAGCATCGCTCCTCCAGGCCACCGAAAGCCTCAGAGTGACTCTGCAAGAAAAGGAGGAGGCAGAGGCCGCCCTCACCTCCCAGCTGGAGGAGCTACAGAGCCAGATCAACAAGAAGAAGAGGAAAGTGGTACAAGCTCTTCTGATTCTTGGCTCAGGACACCATCTGACAGTACCACAAAAGACACTACGCATTAATTCTTGTATAGCTGTGTGGATTAATCTCAGTCGTATACTTAACCCCCAGAAAGTCACTTTTTGGGGATTAAGAATTAACATGACACTCGGAAAGTGAGTTTCCGCTGTAAAATTGGTCCCCACAGCTATATGATTACTAATGCATGTGTATTAGTTCTTCTTAACTTGTAAGGATTGCTCTTGACCCCCAGGAAGTGAGTTTCTGGAGGTCAAGACTCGATTTCACACTCGGAAAGTAAATTTCTGATGTAAAATTGGTCCTCTCATAAGCAAATAAGAACTAATGCACACCCAGCCGTCCGTGGAGAGGGGATCTCTCTTTGAATTGCTTCTCCCGAGGTTTCTTCTCATGTTCATCTGCTCATCCTGATGTTCATGGGGAGTTTTTCCTCGTCTTCATAGAGAGCTCGGGCTGGGCATCTGTTGCTGATCTGGGTCTTTAGGCCCAGCAAAACATCTTCAGCAACAGAAAACCTTTTCATTTCCTTATAATCAAACCTTTTCATTTCTTATAATTACCCCCCCCCCCCCCCCCCCCCCCCCCCCCCCCCCCCCCCAACAAAAATAAATCCCCCCTAAATCATTTCATGTTTATATGCCTATTATTGAAAAGTTGCCTTAAAGTCATGTGTAATACTGAATGCTTTTTAACAAATGAGACCAGCATTAATAATGATTTTCGTTTGCACCCTGTAGCCTGAATATAGAAATGTGCCAAATATGTTTTGGTTCAAATGTTGCTATTTTGTCAAGAGTTATATATTGGTCACTCAGAGAAAGTAATTATCTGTCAAAAGTGGTGAAGCTGCAATTTCAAGTTTTAATGCAAAGAAATGTATCACAATATTTGAAAACACAATGAAAAGAAAAATATTTATTTGTATAAAATATGGTCAAAATGATGACATTACCCCATGGTGGTTCATGCACTTATTCAAAAGGTTAACAAAAGGTTAAATGAGTGGAAAAGAGATATGTCTAAAAAGAAAAGAAAATATGAAAAGGGGAGGGAAGAAGAGTCAAAGAGAGAAACAAACATTGTTTAAGATGATAAGTGGGATCTTTTATTGTCAAAAAATTTAAAATAAGAATTATATGAATACTATAATATGTAAAATATGCTGAGTATGTAAAAAGTTGGTGGTGGATGGTGTTGCCGTGAAAAAACATGGTGGCCACCTGCAGGGCTCCTCCAAGATAGTAGTAAGCGCCTTCATTTTGAGCTGCAAAAGCTCATAATTAGGCATTGTTAACTACTGTTGGCACCACTTACTTAGCTGTGGTGACCCTGCTAACGGTGCTAACAGAGCTAACAGTAAAACTATAGTTTACAATGCTGAACGGGCTTTCATTAGCTGTTCGAAATGCTGTCCTTTTAATCACTGGGGAAGACCGAAGGGTGGGTACAGCGTTTCCACAGTACCCCTTCCCACCACCATAGAGTTAATGCAGTTTTGCATTTGTGCAAAATGTAAGACAATAAAAACACCTCAGCTTTGTGTTTGTGTTGCAGGTCCATTCTGAATGGTCTGCAAGTGACTTTATTTTGAAGTACAGTAAATTAGCAGCACAGAGCTTTTACTTTGAAGTGCGTAAAGGTTTTTTTTTTAAAGTAGAGTAACTATTTCATTGCACTGGTCTTGGTATTATGTGGCCTTTTTTCCCCCCAAAATAAGAGTAGGCCCACCAGACTGTTTTTTATTTATCAGAGGAGAGTGTGGCTGTTTTGTTTTACCCTCCCTTAAGCTACAAATATTTCTCCTTGAGCCTTCCTGAATGACTCGGGTAAAATGCATGAAGTTTTTGTCCCACGTGATATGTTCAAGGACCGCTGGAAATTGGGGATTCAATAATCATTTTTATTTTTAAAGTTTCTGGTTGTGATCAATAGTGTCATTTTTCATGACTTTTATTTTGGTGGACCCACAAGGTTAGAAAGCAGTTTTTTAAGATTTTTTTAAAAATAACCAAACATTTTAAAATATTTTAAAAACATCTGCAAAACATTTTATAGAAAAAGAAAATTGAAAAAAAAAATAGAAATGAACAAAAATTTAAGAAAAACTGGATTTCAGACTCAATGTTTTCAATTAAAATGAAATATTTCAGAGTAGGGCTGCAACAACAAATCGATAAAATTGATTTAAGCGATTATTTAATGTGTTGGCAAGAAACTAAAATTATCGATTTGTTGTGTCGCGCGATTATTACTCAGCGTTTCTCTAGCAGCACTTATCAGGAGCATCTCTGATGCGTGTCAGCTGCAGCACATCTAGAGAAATGGTGGCTCGCCGTTTTTTTTAACGTGTGGCGCGCGCTTTTGTCAGCAGGAATAGACAATGAAGATGGTGTTTTGATGATAATATTGACTCTACACCACTTTATACTGCAGTTTAAAAGTCTGTCACAGAGATGAGGAAATACAAAGATGTCTGTTGTACTCCAATTTCCCTGCCTCCCTTTCAAAACAAAAGCCCTCTGACAGCGACTCTGTGGACAGAATCCCATCAGTTGCTGATACAAGGCATTTTATTTTGAAATATTTACAGGACCGTGTTGTTGACTGTGCGGGAGCTTGCAGTTATGGTCCACTTATGGCCCTTCAGGTGGAGGGGGCCCTTAATTGTAGGCCCTTGTGACCCTTCAGGTGGAGGGGGCCCTTCATTGTGGGCCCTTGTGGCCAATTAAAGATGCCAGTAAGTAATTAATAGCCATAAATTGTGTGTGGCCACCCCCCCTCCTCCTCCTCACATACATTAGTGACCCTCAGCAGCAGGCACACTACAACATTTCTGCAAATATTTTCTAGTTATTATTGTTATTATTAGTAGTATCATTAGTATTATTATTAGTAGTAGTATCTTCTAATTATTTCTCTCTGTTGGAAATATTTTTCTTTTCGTAATTTTTGTTTTCTTTCCCTTTTTTCTCACAATTTTAGGGACATTTCTTATTAGGCTGCTTATTGCCATTTAAGCCATGTTTTCAACAACACAGCAGCAACAGCAACAGTCCGATTTGTTTGTGTTTTTAAAGATTTAAATGCATATGACAGGCGTCTGAACGCAGCACTAGAAAACTGATGTTGGCTTCAGGTTTCAAAGGGTTAAACCTGTGAATGGGAATGGGAATGGAAAACAAAAGCATTTAAATTCTTGTTCTGTGTTTATGAAGAATGTGGATCTGGACACAAAAAGCGAAACTAAAGTTGATAATTCACACAGAGAGGAGAGCAAAACAAACACTCAGACAGAGAGAGATACGAGTGGAGGCTCATTGTGCATAACCAAGACGTAATAAGTCAATATTCAAACGATGTGGCTTGACAGGATCCGCTTGTTACTTGAGAATTAAATGGTGCTGCTTTTGAATTTACTACTTTAAGTCTAAGGTCAAGTCTTTTGCAGTAAAGGTTCTTTTTTGAGTCAAGGACAAACTTGAAGTGCACACCTGTGGTAAATAACAATTTAACCCTTTGAAACCTAAGCAAACCTGGCTTCATTTCTCCATAAAACATGGGAAGAAGGCAATGAGCAATGAAAGAAGAAATAACTACAAATTTAGAAGAAATCAGTAAAAAAAGTACAAGAAAACTGAAAATTACAAAGCAAACACATATTTAAAAAAACAATACAAAAACCACAGAAATGACCTTGAAAAATGCTTCCAAATGTCCAGACAGTTTTTCCTAGCTTTAATTTTTTGAAAAAAACCCCATTTCTTGAAAACATATTTGCAAAACATTTATTATCAAATTGCTCATTGCCTTTTTCCAACATTCCCAAAGAAATTGCACCAGTGTGCAGGTTTCAAAGGGTTAATAACTGTTGTTTATGAGTAATCCACAGGAATATTTGAAAACATTTATATATTTTTTCTTTACCTTGAAATCCAATTCTAATTCTTGTTGCTAGAAGAATTCACCACAAAGCACTGACCTTCCAACATGTACACACTAGTCTTAAAAAGTCTGGAGAAAATCAGTCATTCTTTCGCAAACAAACATTAGGAAATCACCTCTTTGTCATCCAGAGGAGGACGTGTGAAAAAAGTTGTGGAGGTGAATTAAAACCTGCTTTCTGAACATGGGGTCACACTTAAGCCTCTGAACAAACAGTAGAAAGTACTGGATTAACCAGTTACATTGTGATGTCTTGTGTGTTGATGTTTTTTTAACCACAAGATTAAATCGCTGCAGTGAAATGTGCTTCTGTGGTCACCTGTCCCTACACCTCTACTGCACAAAGTTACTCCTTTTTTTAAATTTGTTTTTATTTTCTTCTTAAAAACATAGTGGCACACAAACACAGCGTTTAAATGGGTTAAAATTCTGAAACTCTATGAATTTGATATTAATGAAAGGGGCTAATGTTGGTTAAAAAACAAAAATCCTATTCATGTATAATATTTTTTACAGCCTGATTTTAAAAGCACAATTTGTGTTCCGAGCGTCAGTTTTGACACAGCTAAAAAAAAACAATCATGTATAAATATATCAATGTTGCTGCTAATCATTTAAATATCCTAAGCTGTGATCATAATAAAAACGTATTCTTAGCATGTAGTATATTGCAAATAATTTATTCTTTGTGTTGTTTTTTTCTCATCTGAAAACATAGTGGCATCATGACAAAAACCTGGCATTTATAATTCTGAAAATTAACAAGTATTTGGTATTTATGATCTCAGACGTATGTTGGTTAAAAAATTAACTTAACAAATGTAGAAAATATATGAATGTAAAAATATTTTTCAAAACTTGATTTTGAAAAGTGCATTTTGTGAACAGAGCGATACGAGTGTGTGTAACAGTTAAATGTGGAGCATATTTTATTTTGAACCAAAATGTTCATCGTTATTTACGATTCATATTTGTTGAAACTGTAACTACATCCAAACAGTAATACTACTAATGGACATAGTTACCATGACATCACCATCTGGCAGTTCTGAAGCCTCATGTTTGTTTCGTCCAACAGATTTGGGGAGGGCCCATTCACTGGACCTTTTAAGGGGCACTGTGGGAGGGCCTGATATGTTTTCAGGTATTATTTTTATTTATTTATTTTGGGCTCCCCAGGAATTATTGATCTAAATAGAAGATTTATTTCCATTCAGTTTAATATGTGGCAGTCAAGCAATGCATTAAAACAGTCTCATACAGATCAATACCACAGAAAATGATTTATTCTAAATGCTTATGGTAGAGATATAAGGCAACATGGATATAAATGTTTGAATATACTTAATAAACCGCAGCACATGACTGGGTGCTCTGGGCAGCAGCAGGTTATCACAACATGTTGTGAAGGAGTAGATGTTTTGGATGTGAAGTCCTGGAATGTCAACACAGAGAGAAATTCAAAGAATGAAATGTGTTACCTTATCTGATGGGCTCGACTCTGAGAACACAGCTGACGTGTTGACAAGTTCATAAAGGGCTAGACGTGGAAACTGCGTGGGACTGTTCAAGCGTCATCTACACAAAAGATAACACTTTCCACAGATCGGCCCAACATTGAGGCAGTTGTTGTAGCATGTAGTAGTTGTAAACACTGTGTGTCTGCACACAGTGTGCTTCATCGTGATGAAGGTCTTCACAGCTTGACCTTCCCAGCCAGTGGACTGCTGGGGTAAAGTGCTGAGAAGCGTCCGAGGGTCCAGACTGGGAAGACGTTCCTGTAGGAGGTGTAGCTGATGGCACAGCTCTTGTTGAACACACCGGAAATATTCTCCTGAAGAGTGGAAGAACATCACATATGAAAGCTCACATTACATTTAGGGCTGTAGTAAAACAACAAAAATACTGGTCGACTGAAATTCTACCTACAATTCAACCAACTGATTGGTCGATGTGGGAAATATAACCTGAATGTTATCACTAGAATAAATAAATCCCCACACAGCACTCAGTGACTCCACCTGGTAGAGTTGTGTGTCCACCAAAGCAATTTTTTCCTGTCACACTTGCCCGGTGCAAGTAAACTGTGTGTTCAGGAACGCGGAATGCTTCAAGTTAAAATGAATAAGAGAAGTATAATCATCTGAAAATAAACGGCACACTGTAATGCTTTTCCAGCTGAGCTGTGTGCGTGAGTCTGTCATCACTAAAATGAGAAAAATCTGACAAACTGGACACAAACATAGAAGTTCACTCGGGGCTAGACCTGTTATATACAACGTAATGTTACTAAATATCTTATGTGAGAGAGAGATTTGCTTTTTTTAGCCAGGAGGCTAACGAGCAGCAAGAGGTGTGAACATATTCCTTTCAGAAGCTTTGAGATCCATCCACCCATTTTTTTCCGCTTCTCCAGAGTCGGGTTGCGGGCCCAGACTTTCCTCTCGCCACTTCGTCCAGCTCTTCCCGGGGGATCCCGAGGCGTTCCCAGGCCAGCTGAGAGACATAGTCTCTTCAGCATGTCCTGGCTCTTCCCCAGGTCTCCTACCAGTGGGACGTGCTTTGAGATCTAGCCTTAAACTCCAATGTCTTTCCAAAGAGTTGGTCACATTAATTTATAATGATACATCCGACACTGAATGTCTTCTTTAGTAAAATTTTAAAATGTGAACAATTTTCGACTTTGGGTACAACCCTGCGCAAAAAACAAAGAGACCAACTGTCCTTTCAGCCTGAAAAATGAATACTTTGGTGGACACATAGCCTCATTAAAGTAACACCAGCAATTTTCCAACTAATGAAAATTTGATCAGACATGAGTGTATCGACCATTGCCCAGAAGTTTACAGCCCTTTAGTATAATAAGAGTATAGGACATGTAATGAATAAGATGTAAAGGACTCAGAGACTCACCTGCGGCCAGTCTCCGTTGGGCAGCTGGTTGTCAATCAGCAGCTGCACTCCTCTCTCAATGGCCCGCCTGTCAGGATGCCTGGTTTAAGACACAAAAGAGCTAACTAAAGACTTTTGTTTGGATTCAGTTTGATTAAATTTGATTTTACTAGCAGCAATTGGAATGTACGGAAGCCCTAAGCAGCCATACATTCATACCTGTTTTTTCATGTTAACGCGATAATAAAACTAAAACTATGTTTTCCCAAGATAATGACATAACTCATTTGAGACTGTGAGGTCCCGAGCCATCAAATTAGCTTGAAAGACAGCTGTTGTAATGTTGACATTCGTGTTGTAACATTCACTCATTAATTAATTTAAAAACAATTTCAGAATAGAAAACAGAAAAGCACAAATCAAACGATGTATTTGCATGAGTGTCCAGGGCATCCATCAGTCAGCATGGCATGACATGTCACATGTGACTGAAATCTCAGGCCTATCACATTTAATTTGTTATCTCGAGATCTAAAATTAATGACGTTATCATGGATAAACACAGTTTAGGATCTCAGGAAAATCATCCCGTTGTTTCAGAAAAACGGAGGAAAAAAATGTATGAATGTCTGGGCTTCCATAGAAACTTTCTTTTGTAGTCAGATAAACAAACTGCAGAGACTCATTAAACAGTACAGCACGCATTCAATGAAAGGCTACAACGAATAAATACATAATATAAATATACATAATTAATATACATGACACACTCCTAAAATCAACAATAAAGATTTACTCTGGCTTAAAAAACCCACAATCAGCCTGATCCCATCATATCCAGCTGCTCTGTGATCCGGCAGAAACCCCCTGCACACTGCTCTACCTGACAGCCATGAGGCCTAACAAAGCCCAGCAGGTGTTGTGGATCTGAGCGCTGCTGCTCTGGACGTAGCGCCTCTGCTCGCACGACTCAAAGTCCTCGCCCCAGCCTCCGTCTGCCATCTGCCGCTCCAGCAGGAACTGACAAGCCTTCTGCACCTCCACACACACACGCCTGTTTACAGAGGCACAGCAGAGGGATTAGGTGTGTAGGTGAGGAGCTCATGGATGCCATTAAAGGCTTGGAAAGTGAAGCAGAACACCGTTGTGGGTTTAAAAATGAAAATGAAATGAAAATTCATGGTTCAGTATCAAACTTCAATGATGTCTTACTCATCCTCGTAGACGTGACCCATACATGCGAAGGCTTCGAGGCCAAACCATATTCCATATGTGAAGCACACTCCCCAGGACCTGAGCGCGAGCACAGAGGGATTATTTCTATAAAACATAACCTGTCTGTTACACAGAATATCAGGTGGTTTAACAGCAAGTGCAGTCTCACCCTTCCCATGATCCATCAGGCCTCTGCACCTTCCTGCAGTAGTCCAGTCCTTCTCTTAGAGTCGAACTGAAGAAGAAAACCAACAGAAAACCTCTTGAGGTAGAGTGTAGGTTTATTGGTACTTCCCAACCTCAACAAGGACTGTAAAATTATTCAAGTAAGAATTATTTATTAAAACAAATTCAGACTTGGTCCAGTGAGTAGGATTTAGAGGTATATATTGGCAGAAATGGAGTGTAATATAATAAGTATGTTTCCTCTCGTGTATAATGAGCCATTGTAAATCTATATAGTATAGTCCCTGTCCATGGAGTTCAACATGTTGCATGCATGTTTCTACAGTAGCCCAGAATGGACAAAGCAAATACTAACTGTAGATCAAGCAGTAACCTCTGAGGCTGAAAACTGAAGCAAAAGCAAAGGTACCAAAAACTGCAGTTCCTCTAATAGCCACTTGAGGCTGGCTCCAAAACAGAGTCATAGATGTTTAAATGACAAACTTTACAGCAGAAATAAACATATTTACAGCCTGGGACAAAAAATGGTTTTGGACTTATAGATTGTTTCAACATCCATGACAACTGTAAAGGGGCTTAATTTTTCTATAAAGCAGCCGTTTACATTTTCTTACGGCTTAAAGTTAAGAGCAGGGCACTTTGAATGACAGACTGTCTGCTGACAATGTCCACTGCTTCCCAGTCAGGTCCAGCCCTCGCTCCTCCTCAGCTCCAGCCTATCGCCAGAATATGACCTCTTCTAGCTCCAAAAACCAAGTTCAAGTCCATCAACCAATAGGTGATGTAACAGTGGCTTCTTCCATTAATTATACCTTCTATGCTCTAGATAGTCATTCATGTTTTCACAGCTCCTCGGCGATAAGCCGTACAGTGTCGGAAAACGTTAACTTATTTTTTTTTTCAAGTAAAACTGCTCTATTTTGTGTAATTACCAGTTTAGATCATGTTTGTTTGTTTTGCAGAAGTGATCTCTGCAGATAATGTGGCTACCAGTAAAAAAAAATTACCTCGTCAACGAACACTGAAGGAATTCTAAAACCAGGAGCTCACGCTTAGCGCACGGGAGACGTTTCAGCTGGTTGCAAACTGCAAGCCTCACGTCCACTAAATCCTACTCACTGGTCATTTCAGTAATTAAATAAAAACACAATGACAACAAATATGATTTTAATATATGCAGTGAAAGCTACTTGTTGAGGGTTAAACAGTGTACCTTATCTCCTCAGCACGGTGGTCAGGGTAGGCCTTCTGAAAGTGCCTCAGAGCCTGCATTACTGCTGACGTACACTCCACATAGGTGTAATCTATCATGATGTCACCTGCGTGTGTGTGTGTGTGAGAGAGAGAGAGAAAGAGAGAGCACACAGTGTTCCTTATAAACACCCCATTTCACAACATTTACTGCATCCTCTTTTTTAACATGAAAACACAATGATCTCTTTGCCCTTCAATATTAAAAAGACCATCGTATTGCAACATATCCTGAGCGTAATGGAAAAAGTTTTTTCAGCCTTAAAATGTTGGAAAGGGAACATAAATGTCAGGTTTATTTTTGGCTCTTTGTTTCCCATTTTCACATCTACTTATTTTCAGGTTGTGTAATATTGACAGCGTGGGCATCACCGCACACTGAACTGACCTCCATCATGCACCAACATGTTGACTTTTCTGTGATTCCCAGAAATCATTTCAGTGACCTTTTATGTCATGCCTCTTTGTTAATTGGTAGCAAGCAACAATTATTGAATCCTCATATCGATTGTCAAATATATTTTTTGCATATATTCTGTGTATTTTCAAATGTAGAGACAGTTATTTATCTACATACATACTTTTGTTATAGAGACAAATATGTTTTTTGAAAATGCTTTTTTTTTAAACAGTATACATACTATTTATCCTCGCTATGTTTTATGTAATTGTTTATTTGTATTTACTACCTCAGCCAAGATTGAATGACCTCAGCTGTTTTTGAGTCACGTGATTGTTGACATGTATTTAAGTTGGCGACTCACTAGAAAACTTAAAAGTCTGAGGAAGAGCGTTTTGGCTCGAAACATCACTTATTTCGCAGAATAAAATCCTTTAAGGGGAGCTCTCCGGTGTGCGGACCTCTATCTTTTCACATGTGAGCAACAGACCTACCAAACACCTCGGAGGGGTTAAGCAGCTCCAGGAGTCTCCCGCCTCTCTTAGTTTCATACGTGGCAAATCCATGGTCAGAGTTTTTCATGCTCAGCAGCTGCAAGGAGAAGATATGCATCTGGTGAAGGAGCTGTAATACTGTGCCATTACGGTTGTTGTTTTTTTCAGTAGCCCAGGTGTACAAGAATGATTGTGGCTTTAGTTTGGATTGCAGTGTGACTGTGGTTTGTGTACTGATTAAACAAACAGGATAAGATGTATTAGAGAATAAGAATCAGGGGTACTGGTGGTGGATTTTGTTACCCTTGGATAGAACCAGGCTAGCTGTTTCCAGTCTTTGTGCGAAGCTTATCTAACTTACTTCTGGCCGTGACTTCACATTTATGGGCAGATATCAGTGAGATCAATAATCCATCCTAACTTTTGAGAGAAAGCCCATAAGCATATTTCCCAATATGTCAAACACAGATGTTATTACAATATAACGTCTGGAGCTTTTAATTCTACAATTCTACAATTTCATTTAGCAGATGCTTTTATCCAAAGTGACCTACAACACAAGCAAGAATTTAGACTTAAGGAAAAAACCCTTAGTAAGTGCAAAAAGTGCTTCAGGTGTGATTGGTCACAGGTATTGCCGTCTAGTGGCAGAAGAAGTGCTGCACCCCCCCTTACTCTACCCCAAAGGGCGAAGAGGAGAGTCAGGTCAAGTGCCTAGGTGTTCTCGGAACAATTGAGTTTTCAATTGTCTCTTAAAAGTAGAAAGGGACTCAGCAGAACGCACAGAGTTTGGAAGTTTGTTCCACCATTTGGGAACAACAGAAGAGAAGAGTCTGGCTAGAGATTTAGAGCCGTGCTGGGCTGGAAGCACCAGGCGTCTTTCGCATGCAGAGCGTAGTGGGCGAGAAGGAGAGTAGACCTGGATCAGGGATTCCAGGTAGGCTGGAGCAGTTCTTGTGATTGTTTTGTAAGCCAAGAGAAGTGCTTTGAATTTGATTCTGGCTGCCACTGGAAGCCGGTGAAGAGAAATTAGCAGCGGGGTGACATGTGCTCTTTTGGGCTGGTTGAAGACCAGACGTGCTGCTGCATTCTGGATCATCTGAAGAGGTTTGAATGAGCATGCAGGGAGGCCTGCCAGAAGAGAGTTGCAGTAGTCAATGCGTGAGATCACAAGAGCCTGAACCAGAAGCTGTGTGGCCTGTTGGGTCAGGAAGGGTCTGATCTTCCTGATGTTGTAGAGGGCATAACGACAAGACCGAGAAACTGAGGCCACATGAACCTTAAAGGTTAGCTGGTCATCAATCATGACACCCAGGTTTCTGGCTGAGTTTGTGGGCACAAGTAGGCTCGAGTCTAGTTGGACACTGATCCGAGGCTGAACAGATGGACAAGCTGGAAAGACCATGAGTTCGGTCTTAGACAGATTTAGCTGAAGGTGGCGTTCCTTCATCCATGTGGAGATATCAGCCAGACACGCTGATATCCGAGCTGAGACCGTTCTGTCATCAGGTGGAAAGGAGAGGAAGAGCTGAGTGTCGTCAGCATAGCAGTGGTAGGAGAAACCATGGGAGCGGATCACTGCACCGAGTGAGGTGGTGTACAGAGAGAAGAGTAGGGGACCAAGCACCGACCCCTGAGGAACCCCTGTCGATAGGCCATGTGACCTAGACACCTCTCCTCGCCATGACACTCTGAAGGATCTGCCTGTGAGGTAGGACTTGAACCACCATAGGACAGAACCTGAGATGCCGAGCTCAGAGAGTGTGGAGAGGAGGATTTGATGGTTCACCGTGTCAAAGGCAGCAGACAGGTCCAGCAGCAGTAGGACAGAGGATTGACCAGCCGCTCGAGCCAGTCTCAGTGACTCAGTGACTGACAGGAGTGCAGTCTCAGTGGAATGGTCACACCTGAAGCCAGACTGAAAGGAGTCAAGTAGGTTTTAATTAAGTAGCTTTTAATTAAAGATGGATTTGGGAAAGATGACAATTGTGGTATATTTCTATGCTTACACCATCAAAAAAAGACTTAAGGTGATGGGAGTACTGAATTACGCAAAGGCAAATAATCTTCCATAAATGTGGAGATAAATTGGCAACCTCCGGTGCTAAAAAACAAAGCCATCAACAAAGAGGCAAAAAATTACAGTTCATCAAATGGCTACTACAAAAAAAAAAAAAAAAATGGGTAAATCTCTATGGATGTTAAAATATCCAGTTTTACAGAAGAAATAAAAAATGTTTATAGCCTTTTAGAAAAAAATGGTTTGGTTTATTTTCCCATTTATGACAACTGCTGAAAGTTCTGCGTAATGAAGGGCTTGGCAGCTTTGAATGACAGGCTATCTGTGAGGCATCACACAATGTAGCCACCCCTCTCTCCTCCACAGCTTCACCCTCTTGTCCAAATATGGACACAACCCAAGATGGCAACGGCCAAAATGCCAATCTCAAGGCTTCAAAACCGTTGACCACAACCAATAGGACACATCACAGTAGCTATGTCCATTATTTTCTACAGTCTCTGCATACTCACCACATTGACAGCATCAAACAGGCGCTCTGAGCTGACAGGCTGGCTGATGGAGGGACAACACTCCTGCAGCAGCATCACTGACTTCAGGCCCTCCGCTGTGCAGTCAGCCACGATCCAACCACAGTCACGGGTACTGAAGGGGAAGCCTCCCTGACAAAGAGGAACACAGGGTTCAAAAGTGCATGCAAAGGCTAAGAAATGTACTTCTCAGTCTTTCCATGCAAGACTTTTATTTCATAATCATTTGAAAAGTGTCTCTTGTGTGTCATTATTTTCACCTTGTTCATCTGTCTGTAGTACTTCTGGTACTCAGGAGGATTCTCGGGTATCTGTTAGAGTTGAAAAAATAGTCATCACTTTCTAATTTTTTTTTTTTTTGGAAGTAGTTCATATTACAGTTTTGATCACTGGCACACCAAAATGTCCGGTAGTGAATAACAAAAGTGTAAATACATATTGCAAAACACTTTGTACCGGTAAAGTTATAACATATGTGTTTTGGTCCTGGCTCGACAATAAAAACTCTGTAACTGTGATGTTGGTGGTACCTGTGTGATGGTGAGAAACTGATGGGCATCTCGGAGACACTCTGCTAGTCTGGAGTTATCTTGGGCCCCTGCCTGAAAGGTCCCAACAAACAAGTAATTATAATCAGCTACTGCTTTGTAATACATACCAACCAGGATTTTACGGCAACCACAGCTCTTCTCAAGGTGACCAATGATTTTTGAATAAAATGGTGTAATTGGTGACATTTTAGTCATTATCATTGTCATCATCATCATCATCATCATCATCAGTATGTTAGATTTGACTGCAAAGTGGACACAGTTTATTACAACACCCTTAAAGGTTTGAGAAGTGGCTAGGACTATCTAGGAATTTTATACCAATCAAGTTGGCATGACATGTGGAGTCCCACAGGGGTCAATACTGGGCCCACTGCTGTTCAGGCAACTGGTACATTTTTTGTCAGGGCCACATGATCCAGACACACATTCAATGTTATGTTAATTGCTTTGTTAACACCCAACTATACATATCCTTGTCCCGTGGAGACCTAAACCATGTTAAAGGAATACTTTGTCATTTTGGGAAAACATATTTATTTTCTTTTTTGCTAATAGTTGGATAAGAAGATTGATATTACTCTCATGTTTGTATAGTAAATATGAAGCTTTCTGCAGCACGGGTTAGCTTACATTACCATAAACTATAAACCATAAACCAACTGGAAACAGGGAGAAACTTGGTCTAAAGATATCAAAATCTGCCGAACCAACACTGTTAACATGCTGCATCTTGTTCTCTAATCTGCAGAAAATCCAAAGTGTAAAAACAGTAATTCACAGTTTTATAGGGGGTTGTGTGTCATGTTAATAAATGACTTTGACAGGAGATGGAAATGTTTTCTTTTTCGTTACTGATCATCAAAAATGATCAAAAATCCTCAAAAATAATCATGTTAAAAAGGAGTAAAAATCTTTAAGAATCTTTTTGATTCTGCCTGGTGTCACTGGTCTGACTGAAATAACTGTGGACTGACCTGTTCTTCAATCTTTATAACAAATGCCTGCTTTCTCACTTGTGTTGACATCACTGAAAACATGAGTGGCAATTTTTGTGTTACCTCAAGGAAAGCCTGTACAGCAAAGCAAGTGTCCCAGAGTTGAGATCCATTGGTACCCTGCAAACAACAAAAGGATAAAACACTCAAACTCTCAGATTAAGTTCAATTGGAACTCACTTAGAAAATTTATGGTAGGACAAAATATAAAAAGTCTTGAACCAGCAAGTTAATTTAGTTTTAAGGTGCTCTGGAGTCCATCATCAAATTTCTGCAATTTATCTACTCAAAGCTCATTCTAGGAATCTGAGCTTTTCAACCATTCCAAAACACCAGCCTTTAGGGTAAAAAAACTCTTATGATTTAAGTTTGCACAGCTTCAAAACTACTACATCTCTACTGTGCATTGTCACTTAACATACAAACGTCTCACCTGCATTTTCATGCCATCTAATCCCAACCTGGAACACAGAGAGCTTCCTGTTAATGAGCTGTGTACTTTTTTTGCACATTTATCACAACTGAATGAACAGTTTTCAACATTAATACTTTGTACATTGGAATATCCTGCCCCAGTACTTCACAAGAGATTTTTTCTTTAGTAGCTAATTCTAGTCAATATCTTATAAATGATGGAACATATATTTTTTTGGTTAAAATGTTATTAGAGACAAGCAGACTGACCAGAGGTAGTCTGGGATCCTGGACACGTGCTCCTGGAAGGCTGGAGAGGAGGGACCATCCACATACCAACGAACCAGCATGTTGATAGTCTTGGAGATCTGCGGAAAAAGGACAATGTGTTCAGAGACTCTGTTTCATTTACAACATCACTTTGAAATAAAGTTTGTGAAATTCTCTGGGAATAAGTTGCAATGTTTCTTTATCCTGTGTCAAGTCAAGTCAATATTATTTATAAAGCCAACACATCATCACTACTATCATAAATCTAATTACAATGTTACTCAGTGGGCTTTACAGCATATATTTCTCTAAAACTTTTTGTTTTGGATATGTGCCATTTCTGTATCTGTGTGTACACTACCGGTCCGATGCTGATACATTTAGTGAAGCGGTCATCAGCCTGGATGTGTTCATACAGTTCTTTGACAGCCTTTTCTCTCAGTGTGGTGCTGTGATGGGCTTCGTACACGTTCAACACCACTGCAGGGCAACAGGACACATTTACAAGGTTAGGGGAGTGATTTACAGAGCAACTTCTAGGGAAACTCCAGGAAAACAGTTTTTTTTTTAAATCATTGCAAAAAGCCTCTTGTAGCCAGAGATACTCCTCATGTTTTTCTTTCATGTATTGTGTCTCACATTTTATGTCTAATTACAGAACACATTTCTTGTGAGTCTGTAGGTGGTGGTTTATCATCACGGTGCACAGTGTGAGGTGTGTGCTTACTGTAGGCGACGGTGAGCAGCGTGCTGTGAGGTGTGTACAGATCACATGCTGCCACATTGTTTCTCTGTGCGGGCCAGTTTATAGTAGCATAGTCCTGCACATAAAGCTCCTAAAAAAAACAAATAACAAGACAATGCTTGGTTATATGTATGAATAAACATGGTATATGTAATTGATATGCATAATAATTTATTGATTTTTCTTGGTCCTGTTTGTCTTGTATGTAAAGAAGTGGTTTGTGTCATTTCAGTCAAAGGTTGTGAATTAAAAGAGATACTGCTGTACTCGGCTGCTCCCTCTGCATAGTTTAATGGTGGAATCACAGAGGAGTAAAATTCACTGTAAACTCCTTCACTGATATGGAGGGGGGTTGAGGAAGTGGAATGCAGAGGCTTTCATAGTGCATGAGAGATCACTGAATGCATTTATCAGTATGACAGTTATGTCAATCAGATGCTATGACCTCCACAATCTCCAGATTTTAACCAAGATGAACAAGTCTGGGAGATTGTGGAGCAACCTGAAGTCTTCATCCAGTAAAGTTCATAAATTTAAAGTCTATGAGGAGCACTGAAGCTGTTTTAGAGGCTTATTGGCCCAGCAACTTACTAAGACACTTTATGTTGTTTGTCCTTATATTTGTCATGAATCGGTACGGTAACCAGTTACAATACCAATTCAAATGTATTGTTAACAATTTTGCAAATCGATTAACACTTAAATTATTTCTAAATTTGTTGTCAACAATTTTGCAAATTGATTTAACATTTAAATCATTTATAAACAAAAGCAAAAATGCCAAACATTTTCTGGCTGCTTTTCTCTGATATACTTCGTTGTAAATCACACAAATTTGGGTATTGGTATAATTGTTTGACAAAAAAAAAATCCCCTAATATTATAACATGTTGTCTATATTTAGCTTTGGGAATGAAACATAAAACCGACAACATAGCACATACAGGAAAGCCTCCCCTCTAACGGTGTTGACATTCTGAGTGTATTTCGCCCCCCTGTGGGAAGAGACGGTTTCAGCACCTGTCTGAGGCTGAGGACCAGTGTGTCCTCCTCTGCAGCGAGTCTCACAGCGTAACAGTAGCTCATGGGGAGGTAGACCTGGCGACAGTGACACCACAGGGTGGACGGGTGTGCTGGCATCCAAGTGGGGAACAGCCTAGGACACACAAAGTACAACCTTCATCCCCGAACTGGTATAGAAATTAAAAAATACCTTTACCTTCTTTGTGATCTCTCTAGCAATGTCTTCTCATGAATAACACAATTTAACATGTGGATGTAGTTTTAAAAAATGTGTATTGCAAATTGTGAATATGTGGAAATATCACTATGGGCTAAAGCCCTGTCTTTAGGACACTGTGTTTTTATGTGCATAGTAAATTGTTTTTAAATAATGGGTGGTATTTTACAAATTTTTATGTCTATGACTATAGTCATATATTAAGTTATCGTTACTATTTTTGGTGCTGTGCATCCCCCCCCCCCCTTTCCTATGTATCATTTTGTCATATGCTGTAATTTATTGTTCTTTACATCATTTATTGCCATCTTTTCGTCCTGAAGGAGAGATCCCTCCTCAGTTGCTCTTCCTGAGGTTTCAACTGTTTTTTTCCCCCGTTAAAAGTTTTTCTGGTGGGGATTTCTTTCTTAGTTGCTGTGAGGGTCCCTGGACGTATGGATTCGTACAGATGTCATATGCTGTAAAGCCCTCTCAGGCCAATTGTGATTTGTGATAATGGGTTTTATAAATAAAATTAGTTACATTTTGTGTCACATGATCTCACATTTTCTGTAGATATCGCCTGCCTGAAGAAGGTCATCAATAAACTCTTCGGGAGGCTGAAAATATTAGTGTATGGACAACCTCTCCTTTAACTAGATAGCATGAGCAGCAATATCCACCATAGCTGAGCAAAAACAGACAAGAGCACCACCCACAGAAATTCAGTGGCAAAAAATACAAGAAAAAAGATCAAACTAATATTTTAATGTCACAATGGCCTCAAAGTTTATAAGTAATTCCACTTTTACACACGCCTAATCCTATTAGCTTTAACCTTTGCTAAGATCCTGCAGCTTTTTCAGTGTACTTGAAGCATGACTAATGCATACATAAGGACATTATGGGATGTTAGAAATTACCACATCTCTGGCAGCAGTGTGTTCATTCCCTCCCAACTGTAGACGTTTAAAATAGCCAACCAGAATTTACCCCACGAGGGAATCCCCACAGCGCCACCTGAAACAAAATAAAAAATAACACACACAGCTTCAGTATTCCAAGTAATTGACATGGTGATTACTGTGCGCTCGGACTACAGCTCAAATTAAATAATGTGCTTTTACTAAACACAAAGCAGGAACGAATCCTCCATTTAAAAAAACTGTGTTTCACATTTGGACATTATTGGCAGTATGTTTGTCAGTACAGACAGATTATCAGAAATCAGTCTTGACTCTGAGTATGGAGGGAACTATGCCCATTTGAAAAATTCATACAATTTATTCCTATGGCCTAAGAAAGTACCAAAAATACAAGGAAACATGATCAACAACTGATCGAACATGATCAACTCAAACTAGAGCATTAAAATTTGTGATGTCATGGGGTTTTATGATCAGAACTTCTCTATAGAGTGAATGGTGAAATGTGACATTAGCTGCGTTTACATGCACAATTTACTCAATCTGATTGAAAATTTCAGGTCAACTGTTTACATGGGATATCCTCTACTACAAAATCAGGCTCCTTTTCTATGGAGCAACTTAAGATGTTAAAATAAAGTTAGAAATCATTTGAACTTGTTCTTTCCCACCTTTGCTGTGCAGGTTGTTCCTGGCTCGAACCATGTCTGGATCATCAGGCTCTACTCCCAGGATCCTTAGGGAGATGTAACTCAGTGCTGTGCCAAAGACGGTAGACTTGTCCTCAATATGTCTGAAGAGAAACAAAACACATCCATGATGCTGCCATGAGCAATATTTCAGACGCTGCATGTTTTTGGACCTGTCACCTATAATTATTTTGTAGAGGTGGGAGTGAACAGACATTTTTAGTGCACCCGTCTTACTTTATTAGCAATTAAATAACAGTCATACGTAGATGCTTTTATCGCAATATAACATTTTACTATAAATAATGACTATCATTTCTGAAATACAATGAAAAAAATGCTTGTACAGCAAAAGTACTGACATTTTTCAGGAAAAAAAAGTGTGACTTACAGACCCCAGCCTCCATCTGGCAGCTGCACAGAGCGCAGGTACCTCACCATCTCTTTTTTCCAGGCTTCAGCCAGAGTGATCTTTGCCACATGGCATGTGATCAGGAGACCTGAGGTACAGAGATGACTCCCATTCAGTGACAAATGCAAACACATGCACAAAACCATTTGAAATTCTCTGACTTCTGTTTCATTTTGCTGCTATTGAAATATTGAACAAAGACAGCAAAAGATGATGCAGCTGGCACTTAAAGGGGTTTGTCATGACATTCTTAGGAGTTCTTCTTTTACTGTTCTCATACTCTGATACTATTTAAATACTAAATGACACTTGCTTTTATGTATTAATGCATAAATGTCTTTTAATTAATGTCTTTTAAACCTGTATTGTTATGTCTTGTTCTGGATTGCTGAATTTCCTGACTGCACAACAAATTGACCTTTGGATACAAATAGAGAAGCCTTCATCTCCTGCATATCCTCGTATCACCATCATCTGTTATAACATACATAAGGGTTATTTTGTTTTGTGCTCTATACTTTTCAATGCTCATTTCACTAAAGCAGCTGTGCATTTCTGGCTTTAAATCAAATTAATTTCTTAAATGGAAGGTGTCAGATATGAGGACACAGAGGAGGATGATTTGGCTGACCTGGGAGCAGGAATAGAGGTCCGCCGTAATCCCCGGCCCAGTGACCGTCCTCTGCCTGCAGGTGGCTGTAAAAGTGCATTCCTTTAAGAGCTGCATCTACAGCTGTGCGGGCAGCTGGGGAGCCAGACACAAACTTACTCTGTGGAGAGAATGGAGTGACTGGATATAAACATCAAACAAATGTCAGACACTTCTGGGGTCTACCAGCAACTTTGTGTCACCTTAAACAGAAACAGCTAAAAGTTTCAATTCCAACTTCTAAAGTTTTTGTACATAAGAATAGGTACATTGAAATAATCTAATAGTTTCAAAGCCAGATAATGGAAATTTTAAAAAAGACTGAAAGCCTACTGTGTCCAAGCCTAGAGAATGAGCCTCCAGCATGGTCTGTTCTCTGTCTGGGGAGTCCTGGTCCTCCACATAGCGCCAGGTCTGCCTGCCCTCCACATTAGTCAGCCTCCAGCGGCTCAAGTCTGTGGCTGGATCAGTCTTGTACGGCCCCCCTCGCCTCCGCAGGTGCCTGACAAATACATGGCAAGTATTTTGATGTTAGATAATCTGAAATTTATATTTTGTTTTATTTACAAGATGATGAATAGGATGAAATATTTTTTTTTATTGGTGGTGTCTGTCTTGGTTTGTTTTGTATTTTTATCTTGTATTGCATTATGATATATAGTTACCGGCGGGACACTGCAAGATTTTGTTTTCACATCCACAAATCACTTTATTCAATTTTATTTAATTTTTGTGGTGGTTTTAAAACAAAATTAACAAAAGGATACACAAAAAGATCCTAAAGTACTAGCAGTTTTTTTTAATATAAAATAAAACCTATATACATGCATACAAACATAAACATATTTATATATAAACAGGAGAAAGAAATTGTGTTGTTCTTCTCCCGAGAATAAGCTAGTCAAATAAAATTATTTTTAAGTGAAGTATTTGATTCTACCAGACGTATATGTACATGTATCATTTTCCACTACTGCTGTTGATATACGCAATTATACTACTGACTAAAAGAAGAGGTACATTTACGCAATGTTCACTTGTAATGGGTATTTTCCACGCAGTAATGACATTCTTCTAAATTAAGCCATTTTGTTAAAACAGAGTCCATTTTCATGTACTTTTCCCCACCTGACAGAATACCTAGCTCACTGTAAACCTAATACGCCAATTTGCAAAGTTTCTGTCAAACTTTTAACGGAATAATTGCCTCCTATCACATCTATATTTAGGGGGGAAACACTGAGGCGAGTAATTTTGACGACATTATCCATTTAAAAAACGACAACAAAACAACAACAACAAAATACTCACGTTCCCTCCGTCATATTTGTGTTTGACAGATAGAGTTGAATCCTCCGCTGAATCATATGAATAAACTTCTTTTTGGGTGCTCTGAAAGCTCTGCCCCCTCTTCTCTTTTCATGGGAATTGTAGTGCTTTGAAGACTGGATAGGTTACTGTTAATTATGGTTCAAACTTCATTTCCCAGCTACCATCGCGGTGCCGTCCGAGGGGTTCTCTACATGGAGAGACATGAGCAGAGAGCCGGCCATCCAATCAAAAACCGGTTGGGCGGAGAAGTGGGAGGGTCCGCTGAAAGTTCCTCCAATCAGAGCGCTCTTACGACAAATACTACACATGTGCTCACGCTTTGATAAAGATTTATGCTCCAGCCAAACTACTGAATGAAAACTGGGCTCAATATATAAGTTTTATTTGAAAAATAACACTTTTATTCAATATTAAAGCCGTTAGACATAACTGAAATATACAAAAACTGGTTCAAACATCACAAAAGCCATTCTATAGTTTTAGGCTGGTTTTACAAATACAATCCATATCATTCAAGATGTGTTAAGACAGACAAGGAAAGCAGCTTTTCCAGAGGTTTTAACACACTTCAAGAGAATGCATCAGGTTTGTGCAAAAACATACACATCCAAAAATAGACACTGTATAGACACACACATCAAGTTATAAATGCAAAATTTACAGTACAAAATTAAACTGAGTAAAAATCTTGTATTTCTTTCTTCGTGTACAAGACTAGACCTTAAAATAAAGACAAACATGGTTGCAATCAGTTAATCTGATCTCAACAGACTAAAGGATGACAAAGTCACAACAACGTAAACTCCACAGTGCCATGAGCTTAGCAAAAATAAAAGTAGTCTCTTGCTACAGGCAAATGTTGATTTTTGTTCTCATTTTTCAAACATTTGCATAGCTGTAGAGTTTCTTTCAACAGTTCATCAGTCATCAACGATGCTCAGCAGACCACTTAGCTTCAGTCTGCAAGCAAGCTCTTCCTCTTTGCTCGCCAAAATCTGTCGCTCGAGCTCCTTCAGTCGCCATGACATAGAAACAGGCACGATTTTAGACTCCTCTGCTTTGTCCGACAGATCATCGGGCTCCGGCTCCTGGAAAGCCAAAACAATGACAATGCACAATCACTGCAATTCACTATTGCAACATTTAGAAAATACTGTTGATTAGTGTTTTTTGCAGTTACCTATAAGACACTATTTTTTTAGGATTTGTGCAACATTTTTATCACCCAGATTGGCTGTGAAATAACTTGTCATGGTATCACAGAGTAAGGTGAGGGGACATGTCTTACCTGTGTGGCAGTCTTTGCTGTGGGTGCATGAATTATGGTTGTGGGCATGGACAAGAGAGTGGAGGAAGGAAGTAAAAGCGGTGTGGACAAGTGGTCCAGGGGGTCGCCATCAAGCCAGCGCTGTAGCTGCTCCATGCTCCTGTAGATGAAACACGCATATTAGAAATTACTTTTGGCAAATAATAAATGCAAAGAAAAACCATTTTGTTTTGTTTTCAATTAATGCAACCAAAGAACCCAGACCTTTTGCTTTCTGCTTTCTCCTCCTCTAGGGTCTGGAAGACTTTGTGGGCCAGTAGCTCTTGTGCTGTCGGAGTGTGTGTGATGTCCAGAGGGGCTGTGGGGGCCTTGAGAGGCTCCACCAGACTGTGGAACAACCTCTGTCTGAGGGACAGACTGCTGGGCGTTGCACTGGCAGCTGCACCCGCCCTGAAGATGTAGGAGGATAGAGACGAGAGTCAGGGGGAAAAATTAGAAAAAGCACAGCAAAGGAGGAGTGCTGCGATTGTGTAGCTGCATGGTTTTGACAATGTGATGCCGAGTGGCCAGTCAGACCAGAGGGGAGAAATAAAACTGAAAGCGCCAGACAGAGAGAGGGAGTAGAGTCGGCATCAGGGCGAGGCTGACCTGACCTGGACCGAGAGCTGCTCCTCTACCAAGCTTTTTTTTTTGGCTAATGTCCGGTCGCAGGAGAATAAAGTGGATGAGCTCGGATTGAGGCTCACTCAGCAACAGAATATCAGAGACTGCTCTGCGCACATCTTCACAGAGACATGGTTAACCCCTAACATCCCGGATCAAGCTGTTGCACTGGATGGGCAGACGTTGTTGGGAGCCATAAGGACACAAGACTGATGCAAATTCAAAAAATGCACTACAGGAATTGAATGATGCCACCAGCAGCAACATGCCCAAAGAACCGGATGGAATCTTCATAGTAGCTGCTGATTTTAATCAACTCATGCAATTTTGTTTTTTAAAATTTGTTTAAAAAATTACTAATAAATCTACCTTCTACTTGCTTCTATGTTCTTTGAAAAATATGAGTAACTTCAGTAATGTCTTGTTGAAACTTGAGTGAGAGGAAGTTGGTTTATATGCGCAAGATGCAATTTGACATAAGTAAGAATACATTTTTATTATAAAAATAGAATTTCCTGTGATCCATTGAAATGTTAAGAGACCTCTGGGTAATTTTTTTTATTTTATTTGACACCCCTACAGCACATACTGAATGTGCAGACCCCATCTGCTCTGTGTTTGTGTAATAACTGCCTAACCAGCAGTTACCTTGGCCATTAAGTGAGGTGAAGTTAGTCACCACAGGAAGTAATGGTTGTTGTAGGATCGATGGAGCTTAAGTCTGGAAAACTATTGCTCCTTTTAAAAGTTGTAAGTGTATATTGTCACAGCAATGTTTTTTATTTTACTGCAGATTGGCTGGATTATTTATTTGCTTCAACACAGGGATTGACACTAGCTTTTTTTAAAAGGACCACATGTGCAAAACAGTAAAGCACTATGAAAGTGGAAGACAGTAGCCACGGGAAATTTTGGATCAATTCGCATTAAATCTACACGTTCTCCCTCTGCCGGTTCTCGTAACCAGTGAAGTGACATTGGGGGTCACAGTTGATACACTAACATTGTTCGTAGGTACCCCGCTGTAACGAGCCACCGTGCCAGGGTTAGCGGTCTCAGTTAATGCAAAGTGTTAAGCCTCGCTCAAACTAAAAAAAAATATGCTTCATTTTTTGTAATGTCTGCAATTGTTACATTAACTTATCGTTGTAGTATAGTGTAATGATTTTTTTTCCTGTCATGTTCTCCTTTCTCTCACTCGAAACCAGCTGCTCACTACAGTGCTTGGTGCACTGCAGTTTGTGGAATTGTGGGACTTGTAGGTTTTAAAATCAGCATATTACAGTAGGATGTAATCATTTACTCGCACACAATGCTAAATAAAATTATTTTTATAGTTCGCATGTCTATTTTTCAGGGCAGATGCAAGTGAAATACTCTCACTTATGTGTAAATCTTATAAAAATGAAAAATGTTGCAGCTTTAACTTGACCAATTATGAATGTATTTAAATTTCTTTACACTGAACTGCTTCAAGGTGACACGATGCATCCAGCAGTTTTAAAGTTAACAATTAAAAAGACTTCTTACCCTTCCATCTCTTGCTGCTTCTCTCTGTGGGTTTGTCTGACTGCCTGAGTCCACTCCTCAGGAGGCTGGAAACCTTTAAGAGAATCTATCGGGATGTACACCAGGATCTCCCCATCATCCGTTACAGCATCTTTAAAAAAAAAAAGAATTATTACAGTTCATACCTCATCAGTAGGTTCACACAGAACATGTGTATTGGTTCTTGTTCTAACTCATAGTACAATAATTATCCCCAAAGAGCATCCTTACCTTCACAAACAGGTGGTCCAGGGATCTGCCAGTCTTTCAGTTTGTGGTCGATGCAAATCACCAGCACGTCGTCCCAAGGCATCTGACTGAAGGCTGGACATACACTCTCACTGCTCATGCTTACTCTGTACATGGGGGTTCGGGTATGCTGACGTTTTCGCCTGACCCTTTCCAGAAGGTTTTCCAGTCGTGACATGAGGAGAGGCTGACTTCGGTGTGTGACTGGGATCTGAGCGGCGTAGTGAAAGATCGAGGAGCACAGCTCAGTCCACGAGTCTAAAGAAAGGGGGAGAGATAACAATGGGAGTGAAGAAAGAGAAATTAGTATGATGCAGGAATTATTGGTCACTTCTTTATGCCTTTCTGTTTGTACCAGAGTCCCTAAAGCTTAAGGCCAGTTGAATGTAAACTTTTTAAAACTTTTTATTGCAATTCAAAAATTTAAGACCAATTTTACAATAACCAAAACAGAAAAAGGAAAACAACATAACCAACAGCAATTACTTATAAAAGAAAATGTTGCTCAAATGTTGACTTCAACAACAACAATATTTTTTTCAAGTTAAAAAGTAAGATGATCTACTTCAAATGCTGAAAAAATGAAACTTTCTAGAGTAAAACACGTGGAAACAATGACCATATTATGTTAAAGAAGTATCTGTTTGAATAAAGTTAGTTCATTATTCATTGAATTGGATGTGGTAAATGTGCTGTATGAGTGTTGTTGGTTCTTCTATCCTGATCAGCCTGACATTAAATTTAGAAAACTATTTTAAAAATAGATATTACCAATTGTTTTGATTTCACTATGCAATGTCAAAAAAAACTGATTCATAAAATCCTTCTCCCAAATGTCTTAGCATCTTTAAGACTTTGAAAGATTATTTTAAGACATTTCAATGCAAATTAAGGCCTTATTTTTAGATTCATGAATTTAATTCCTTTTAAGAACTACAAGGATCCGCAGGAACCCTGGTTTGTACTGCAGATGACTTTCTATTATAAATAAAAACTCTGCACTGATAGATATCCTTTCTGTGTTAAAAACAGATCTCAGTCACTGACCTGTAGCAGGTAGCTGCTCCCACTGTGGCAGCTGCAGGCTGAGGATGGCACTGCGTAGCCAGGCCAGGTGCTGGGCAGAGTTCCAGCCCAGATGAGGGACTGAGTCCTGGGAATCCGGCAGGCAGAACTCGCCTGGCGGCCACGAGAGTCTGCTGAGATCCTGGGATGACACTTTGTCAGCGATGTGAGCCAGCACGGCGTTGTACAGCTGGATGACGGTCGCAGGGTCCTGGGGAGGAAGACAAGCTGCAGCCCGATCCTGGCGGTGGGCGTGAACTCTGGGACTGAACTCACGACTCAAACTGGCCTCTACAAGCTGCACCAGGGTCCAGCAGGAGAGCGGGAAGGGTGGTGGTGCTCGGGCGAGCAGCCAGCGTGTTGCCTGGCTTAGCTAGAGGCACACGAGAGGACAGGTGAGAGAGACGTCGGAGGAGGCTTACAGGAGATGTTTCAAAACTGTTAGAAACTATATCAGCGTTTCCCAATGTCTTTGTCTTGCGAGCCATCACAATAAAGGAGGGTCTACAGCATGTCCATGTTTTTGAAATAAATAAATAATAAATAAATGAATTCAAGCAATGCCATTTAAAAGGTGTCTAAATGCAGCACAAGAAAACTGATGTTCATGAAGGTGATAATTGGGTAAAGTAAAAATAAAAACTGTATGTGCAATGAGTGTCACACCACAGAAAAAAATCGCCATTAACCACCAAGCCAAATTCAAATTATGGAAAAAACAATCGTCAAGTATCCAAAATGAGGATTCAAAGCCCTGAAACAGTTAGCAGTATTATGGGATCTGAGACTCTCTGAGACAAAGACTGTACCACTGCAAAGCTGAGCCAGTGACAGTGACACACCTCGAGCAGATGAACAACTGCTGTGAAAAGATGAACAACTGTAATTTTCTGTGGTGTTGGAGTGTATGCATGTATGGTATAATACCTGTTTGGACCCCTGTAGGTCACTCGTAGTCTCTGGTATGAAGAAGAAGGTGAACTCTGATAGCAGACCTTCCTGGACCAGTGTGTGCAGCATCAGGGCTGAGGGACAAAGCATCATGACAGGATTAGTTCAGGCTCGATGCATTTTATCCAGATTAATTAATTAATAGCAGCTGTTCCAATGCAACTGCCTGATGTAACTACGACAACCACCTGCATTTTATCATCCCAGATTGTGTTAAAACCAACTAGAAACCTATTTATGCCATCATTAATGTTATTAATTACCTTCTTCAAGTTTCTGTGTATCATGAGTGCCACCCTCGGGCCCTGGCACCAGAATGACCAGAGGCAGCGGGCAGTGCCAGGTGCTGGCTTGCTGCAGCTGTTTGAGCTGAAGCAGCGCTGACAACAGAGGTACATCCTGCTCGTCTTGCACGGGCTCGACGATGGGCATGGCTGGGAGCAACATGATCAGAGCTCCGGTCCCCTGGAGCTCACAGCACTCCTCCGTTTTGGACAGGCCGTCTTCGGTCAGAGGGCCCCTGGACGCCTGAGAGATACCACAAAGAAGAATGAGGCACATATGAGTCTGTGTGTCACCCTCCCCTCTTTCTTGCTCCATTCCTATCTATTAACTGTCCTATTAATAAAAAAGCAAAAATGCTCAAAAAAAGGAAAAACAATTCCTAAGAAGTATTGCATAAGTTGCTTAAAGAAGGAACTTTGTAGCAGCCCTATAGCGCAGTCTCTGTGTAAAAAGGGCTATTGTCACCTTTCCTATTAATAAAAAGGCAGAAATGCTAAAAAATAAATTAAAAAAATATAAAAAGAAAACAAAGGTGGCTTAAAGGAGGGACTTCATAGCAGCGAACTCTGTGTAAAAAGGGCTATAGTCTCAAAAACATACGGCCTCAGCGATGTCTTCTCTGCAGTCATCCGTATATGCTGCTGTCTGATCTCACCTTGATGCTGATGTGGACTTTGTGAGTGCGTTGTCCGTTGTTCTGGAGTGTGTTGGTGACGCAGAGGGTCTCTAGTGTACCGTCTTCCTGCTCCTCCCTCCCCTCTGAGCCCATGTTCCCACCGAGCTTCACCTCCAGCCAGTCTGACAGGACCCTGAGGACAACAAACAGGAGAGGACATGCTTCATGAACATTTCAGTCAACACTGAATGCCTTCAATGAGAAGAAATGTAATAATCTGACTGCTGTTACTGTGGGTGACTCCTGCTGCTTACCTGTCTGCCAGGCTGGCTACACTCTCGTGGTCGCTGGGTAAGAGGAGAACAGCTTTCCAGAAGATTTGCTCAGGTGGGTCGGGGATACTTTCTGTCACCAGTGCTGGCAGGTCGAGTGGAGCCCACACCGCCTCACTGAAGGAAACACCAAAAACAGGTCAAAAAGTGATGCTTTTGCATTACAACATGGACAAATGAAGGAATAAACATACACATGACTTACTCGAGCAGCTGCTGATAATAGAAGTGAACTCTCATCTGATGGATCGCTTCCTGTCTCATTTTCAACAGCCTTTAGCAAAATACAAAACAAGCTTTATACTTTAATGTATTTCAGAGCTGACAAACACCAGTGTTTCGTTAAATCAATCCTCATGTACATTCCACACACGTAGAGATGAGCGTACCTGGTGCTGGAGAGGGCCAGAGTGCCGGCGTTTCCCAGGTTGACCAGACCGCGGGCCAGATCTGCCATAGAGGGCTGTGCAGGGGCACTGGGAGCCAGAGCCTTCAGTTTGAATCGAGGATCCACACAGCAAGGAGCTGCAGGGAAACCTCTCATCTGTCTCTTCAGCTGCCGACGCACCGCTACCACATCACGCCACCTGGTGGTACACAAGAGGAGGAAAGAGGGAAAAGATGTTCATTCACACATTCAGCCAGAGTTAGACTGGTATGCCGGTGTGTCAGACAGATGTTGGCCTGTTATCAAATCATTGTTGTCGCTCAGGTTTAGAACATTTTGGGGTCAATCGCAGCAATTTGCGTTACATGATGGTTTGAATATTTCTGTCACTTATCTTTTGTTTCATGGTTTATTGAAATTTCAAGGGATGCATAAGTTTCAGTGCCCATGTCTGGACAAGGAAATACCTTTAAACATGGATAGATTAAGAGCGTCTAATAGTGATAATAAAAATAAAGTTTAAGACTAAAACACACACACACACACACACACACACACACACACACACGCGCGCAAACAATAAATAAATAAATTGAAATAACAATAATTTAAAAATCAGAAATAAAAATAAGTAACTTAAGATAAAAACAAAATAAAATACAGAGATGGTAACAGAGATACAAAAAAACAAATCTAGTTAAAAATTCATTTAAAAACAAAATACATAAAATGAAATAAAAAAAATAGACTTTACTAAGGGTGGGGGAAAAGTCAATACAGAACAGTAGTGGATAGTTTTGTGTGGGAATACTGTATCAATATATGGATGCAAAACATTGATTTTATTATATACATTTTCGACATAACAAATAAAAGCTTTGGTAGTTTGGGCTGCTACTATAATATTAAAATCAATTTAGTTTTTCATTTCACTAGATATAAATTCGTGAAATAAACATGACTGAAGGGAGATGAACAGACTGAAAATATGTTATTAGATAAAACAGATGTTGAAAAAGTGTTCTTTTAGTGACATTATTTGCTGTTATGTAAAAAAGGAAAAAATACCAAGGTAATTTATAGCAATACTTATTATGTCACAAAAAGTGAAAAATTCCCATAATATATCCTTACTTTGCGATAATATCATGTCTTGGGGCCTCTGGTGATTCCAGAGGATAAGACCGAAAATGAATGATATCTTACTCTTTCCAGAAGGAAAAGAATATTGTTTAATGTATACTCTGAGCTAACATTTCCTAAAACAAGAAAAGAAAGAACAGTTTCCTACCTTTTAATATACTTTTGAATACGCTGCAGCTCAGCTTCCAGGATGTCTTCAACCAACACAGCAATGTCTGCATTCAGCGTCTCCTCGATTAGACTGGTGCACACCTGCTCCGTGCATTTAGCCACACGGTCTGCTTTCTCATTCACTGCCTGTCTGAAAAAGCAATAAAAAAAGTGTCCAATTCAATTCTGTGAAACTCACTAGCAAAGACATTGTACCTCATGATAAGGGCAATATTTAGTGCAATACTTTAACCACAGCAATCCTCTGTGCAATTATTCAAATGTGCAATTTTCTTCTAACTCTTGAATGTAGGCTATATTCAACATATGACAAATATTGTATATATTTGTGTTGTCATTCTTACTTGTGTATATCTCTGTTGTTCATTGTAGCATTCCACACATATTTTTATTTTTAGATTTGTCACTTACATACTACTTTTATACACTGCATTGTAGCATAAGGCACAGTTATCCATATTACAATTTAAATATTCACTTACTAGTGGTAATTGTCTACAACTGTATTTCTTTACACACTTTACATACTTGGCATATTATACGTACATTTATATTTAAATATTTACACACTAGTGCTCTTTTTTCCTATTACTGTATTTCTATTTTATATCTTTATATACTTGTGCTGGTATTTATTTATACTTAATATTACTCTCTATGCTGGCATCAGAGCAACGGTAACAAACAAACAATTTCCCTGCAGGGAATCAATAAAGTATTTCTGGGTCTGATATTACTATTTAATTCTCGCACCTTATTATCCTTTTAGGCAGTCTCGTTAAACGTGTAACTTTACATCAGAACACATCAGAATTTGGTTGTGTTTTAAAGCCTTACTGGATCTCAGAGGTGGCGGTCTCCTTGATGGTCTCATCTAAAACTTCATAGACGAGCTCTGTGCAGAGAGAGAAGCTGAAGTGCACCAGGAAGGCCTCATGTTCCTGCTTCCTCCTGCCACCAAAATACACACAGAAAAGAAAGTGGGGGTGAGCTGTGGCAAATAAAGCCGTTTTTATAATTGCTTGAAACTGGCGAAAAGCAAAGCACTAACAGCTTATGAAGATTATTTTGGGTGCTGGTCTCTTTCTTTACCAAGCCGAGTGCGTTGTTAAAACACTGAGTTATAATCGGCAGGCCATCATCAGGCTGCCCTGAGCTGTCAGCAGACTGACCTGGCTTCTTCAAGCTTGCGTTTCTCCTCAGCGACACGCTCCTGTTCCAGCTTGATCTCGGTGGAAGACATGTCCTGCAGCATCTGTCCCAACACCTCGCTCACCAGTGACTCCACCTGCACATCGCTCTCCCTGTACAATCAAAGGCGACGGGACAGCAAGTTAGCTATCATAATAATACAAACTGGGAGAGCTGGAGAACTGTTAAGTGAAATAAAGGCAACACATGATTTAAATGAATCATCCACAAGAAAAGCTGGCAGAGAAAAGCTGGATGGATGGGTCACTTAAACTTACGCAAGAGCTGCTGAGGCATAGCTGACGCCAGCATCGGCGACCTCCCTCACTGCTGCTTCAAGCACCTCTTCAATCACACAGTCCACTTCAGCCATGATGTCCTGCAGGAGGGAACAAAACACACAGTCTCTGTCATGCCAACACTAAAAACTAAAAGACAGCCAGTTCTGTCGCCTTAATGAGCTCTAATTAACATTTTAATGGTTTATTTTCATCAAATTAATCTGATGAATGCTTTCTTCATTAATCGGTTGGTCTGTGAAATATCAGAAACTAAAATTGCCCGTGCCAACATGTACTTAAGTCCAAGGTGCCATCTCATTTTTGTCAAAAAATTCATTTTTTGAAAAATCATTAAAAAAAAACAAGCAGCAAATCCTCACATTTAAGGAGCTGAAACCAAGGAATATTTGGCATTCTGAAAATATGTAAAAAAAAAAAAATACTGTCTGTTCTGATCTAACTGAACTTATTCATTAATTTCAGTTTTCAGGAATGATAGTTTTTGAGTTTGACAGGACAACAATGTCATTTTAAACAGCTTAGAATAAAGACAAATTCCAACACAGTGGTGGATGAGGTATTCAGATTTGTTACTTTAGGAAAAGTATTAATACTACCCGATTTGGAGGACTGGTATGGAATCATTTTGAAAATATTTAAAATTGAAAAGCTGACCTTCTCTTTGAGGATTCAAAAGAACAAAAATTGCGGGAATGAATGGATCAAATTTATAACCTGACTACACAGAGACTTTGTTCGAGCCCACTGTAGTTTCAACTTCCTCTACTCTTTTTAATATGACATGTAACAATGTGCACTCCCTCAGTTCCAGTGTGCATGGTTAAGTTTACTTACAGTACTTGGACAGATATACATGAAATGTAAATGCTTAAATAAGTATATGTGTAAGTAAATGGGAAAATGTAGATGTAGAAGTATTATGTATTTGCCTTTTCTTTTAGCAAAAATGGTAAGGATAAAAAGAAATGAAAGGAGAGTAAAGAAAAGAAATGAAATTATCTATTAATAAATTGTAGTATATTTGTATCACACAGACATTATAATTGTAAGTATGGGGGAAAAATCTGTATTTTTGAAGCTGTGGTTGTAAAAAGTCACAAATAAAAATAAAATTAAAAAAATATATTAATAATACCTCACTGTAAAAACAGTCCTTAATCGATAAAAGCCCTGCATTCAAGTCAGCAAAGGGTCTTCAGAAAGGCTGCTGTGTTATATTATGTTTAGTTTGCTTGTTATCAGATGCATTAATGTGTAAGCAGCACTTTAATGCTGTAGCTGCTCTGCAGTGAAACTAGCTGCCAGGAAAATGCACTGGAGGAAAAATAGTCATATGCTAGTATAAAGTAGGATAAAAATTGCCTACTCAAGTTATTCTACCTCATAAAAGTACTTAATTACTTCCCAGCATTGTCACTCCATCACATTTACAAGACATCATAAGTAAGGAATACACGGATCACAGCAAAAGTAACTGTAACTGCCCAAGTGAGACAAAAGGGACTGAAGCATGCCGATCAATTTACAGCCTTTAACTGCGACTTATGTTTTAACACCACTGCATCTTCATCAGAAGACACACATTAGTCTTTTTGCATGATTAAGGACTGTAAATTGATCTATGGAAATGTATTACAACAGTGCAGGCAATTCAGTGAGAATGCATTAATCCTCCAAAAGGGACTTCTAATGTGGTTTGAGATAAACAGATTAGAGATTCTGCCCACCTCGTTGCTGTACGCTGGCTGAGGTGGAGGAGACGGGGGTTTGATGGGCTGCGGTTGAGGTATTGGCTGGAACAGCTGCTGGGCGTCTGCAGGCGGGGCCGGGCTGTGGTACGATTCACCGAGTTCTCCTGTCTCGTCTGCAACAGCTGGAGGCAAGCCGAACACTGCGGGCGCGTCTGGAACCACCTGTGTCAGCAGCTCAACACTGGGCGGGGCCTTAACCTCCACCTTGGCAGCAACAGCTGAGACAGTGAAGAGAGATTTCAGCTGTTATTAATGAGACTGACTGTATATTTCTGCAGTTGTGATGAACTTACATACTAATTTCTCAGAATTCATTTTAATATGGTTGCTACAAAAATTGTACAGGAAGTAAAGTGTTTTATTCTTGATAAGAATATATTCTATAAGTGCAGCCTAAATTTTGTCTGGGAGAAAACCTCAAGAATTGGAAATACAAGGCACAAAGTAAATTTATTGGTCATAAATTCCTATAATCCTAAAAATTCCCTATAAATTCCTAATAATCTATTTACTTATGCAGGTACTGTAAATTGAGAATAAAAAAAATCATTTCCAGGGTTGAGATCAGTTAAAATGTGTGAATACCTTTGAACTGGCTCGCAGTGGGCTCGGTTAGAAGGCATTCTCCTCTGTACTTGTTCTGGGAGTCAAAGCTGCAGACATGAGTGTGCTGGACGGGTTTTGGGAGAGGACCTCCGTTCACCACCTCTCCAATCAGCACTGTTTTCTTTGAGAGGATGACATCCGACTTCTTCTGGGACAGAGGCAGCTCTGGCTCCTGATAGGCTATCCGACTCAGCTCAACCATGCTGTGAACAAGATTTGGGGACATTTTTGTTGGACGCAGGCTAAAATACACAATGAATAGGGTTTACAGCACAAACACCAGTGACAGTTTCTGCAGCACTTAAATGCTTCTGATGCGTATCTTTATATTCTCTGGTGTCACAGAATCAGTGAACAGAGTCCTGTGACACTCTGACCGATGTTACAATGAATTTGAACACACCTTCTGGCTGCCGCAATATGTATTTTTTTGACTTTGCCACTGCTTGGTGTGTTTTCGGCTTTAACCCTTTGAAACCTGAGCACATTGGCTTGATTTCTTTAAAAATAAACATGAAGGCAATGAGCAATTTCAGAAAAAATGACCAAGAAGTATGACAAAATCGCCTGAAAATTACTTTAAAAAAAAGCAAAAACAGCAACAAACAAACAAAAATGACCAAATGAGAAAAACAACAATAACAGGGAAATTACCTGGGAAAAAAAAACGTTTAAAAATTCTAATTATTTTGAAACATAGTTTTAAGTATATACATTATTATATATTTAGTTCTCTGGAAATGTTTATTTTATCAAATATTTTTTCTAAATATACTGATTCCTTGTAAGCCTTCTGTGGAGAATTTAAAATTTTGCTTATAAATACTGAACTCTGTGGTATTAAATAATGCTTAGCTGCAATCAGGTGACCAATCAATTTTTTTTTTCAAAATATATTGTGAGACTTGCGTTAGATTATCAGCAGACACTCACCCATCGCTGATGTTGAGGCCGTACTGCTGGATAAAGTCAGCTGCCTCGTCAGCGTCGCGGAACATTAACATGCGAACGATGTCCTCAACTGGAAACGCAGTGGATCTTGGACCCACGGTGTGAGCCATGTTCAAAGTCTTCAGGGCCTTAGCTCTGACCTGTGAATGCGTGCAGACACACCCACCCACACACACACACACACACACACACCCACACACACCCACACACAATAATGGCTATTGCAAAGTTTCCCAAACATTCATTTATTTGTGTCGGCTGACCACGATTAAAACATCTGCTGCTACAAACTGATTTTACATTTTTGTAGCTTGGTCATTCATTAGAAGCACAACTGGAATATATAAACCATTTGGTTATGCATTGCACCACATTGTTGGAGCCCAGAGTGTACTCTGTGCAAACACGGAGCAGCTGAACGTCAAAGTTTAAGTGAAAGTTTCACTTATTCAGTAATAAACAAAGCAGTTTCTAACCTGATTGAAGTATCTGTGCAGGAGGCAGCTGGCGAGGTACGAGGCTCCTTTCACCAGCTTGAAGAAGCGCACAAAGTTGTTGCTGTTGACCGCAGCAAATGCATGAACAGCAAACTTCACCTCAGCGGAATTGCGCACCTCATCACGGAATTGCTGCACTTCCCTGTGTGGACAGGAAGTGTGAGGAATTATCTGTCTTGCGTTTGCTCACAGGGAATGCAATCAAATATGCTCCAAAAAAGTTAAGGCAGAGCTGGAGCTGTATATCATTCCAATGCACACATTTTTTGACAAAGAAAGAAACCAAAAAAGGTGCTTTGCGCATACCTCGACATTGCCCCAACATAATTAATCATTTGAGTGTGTGTGTGTGTGTGTGTGTGTGTGTGTGTGTGTGTGTGTGTTTTTGTTTCAGTGGACTAACCGTAGGATGTCACCATCGTTGAGTTTCAGCAGCACGTTGTACTGGCGAAACTCGGCCTCCAGCAGGCAGTAGATGTTGCGTGTGGCCAGGTCCTGGTACATTTCTTTGAGACTCTGGAGGCACTTTGTCATGTTCTCATTGTTGATCTTGGCGTCGAAAGCTGACATATGCTCCTCGCAGAGGTGGTGAGCGCAGTGCACGTGGAAGCGTGTGCACTTCTCAATTAGCGAGACCGTGTTTGGGCAGCACAGATGCTGCTGGATGATGTCCTGCACGGGTGATTGAGGAATGACAAGTATCTTAAAATCAGTCTACAAAACCAGTCCTCCCCTCTGGACCCAGAAAATGTATTGAAACCGTTGCTCTTACATACTGATGAGCAGAGTAGCCTGAACATACAGTAGTTGTGTGTAAAGAGAAGTTGATAGCAAAATTTGCATTCAATTATCAGAGATACATGTACAACACTCTGCCTAAGTTTCCAAAAAACAGTTATGCGTCTGAGGCAATTCAAACATAGAACTTCAGAGTTTTTTCCTTGAGTCTAATGCAATTTTTAGGAGTTGTAACAACAAATTTTCTCCCTGAAACCCACATCTGCAACTATTGCAACATGAACAAAATGAATAGAAACTGTGAAACGAATCCCATTCAGGGCTGGAAAAAATATGCTGGCTCTTACCTTGCGGATGCCGCGGGTCCTGTTCCAAACAAAGTCATACCAGTCCCGGTAGTTGTCGCGGCCCTGGTCCATGATCTGAGTCACCAGATAGTCCAAGGTCATGCTCAGCACAGGCAGGGGCCGCAGCTCGTGGGGCAGGGGCTCCTCCTGGTCGGCTGATGAGCGGCTGTACTCCTTGATGGCTGCTGAGTGATCCACCTAGTCAGGGACAGGAGGGGACAATTAATTTTGTGTCCACAGTGTCCCTTGTGTCGTCATTGTAACAGCGAGCTCCCACTTGCACAAACATTATGAGTCATGACCCTTTAAGCCATGACATATATTCACACACTCAATACAGCTGCATAACAGACGCACCTACAATTTGATCTTATTCTACCAGTGTATGACTATGCAGATGATCTAGATCCGTGGTTCCCAACTGAAGGGTCAGGGTCCAAAAGTGGGTCGCTGGTCAATTCTGAATGGCCTGCAAGTTACTCGGGAACATGTCAGAACCGTGTTCTAAGCCGACGTGTTGTTTACATTTTGTGAAATAAAACTGAACATGTGGTAATTAATTTATGTGTGAACTAATGACTAAGGAAAAAATCTGAACCCCGTGGCTGGACCAGTTTGGAACCACTGATCTAGATTTAAAAAAAGGACATTTATTTTGGACATCCTCTACTTTGCAATCCTAAATTGGTGTGTAATACTGCAAAATACCTTTGTTGCAAAGCTTACAGATTAAATTAATAAAGTGTGTGACAGAAACCTCAGAATGGGGCGGCCTCTAGCTCACCTGCTAGAGTGTGCGCCCCATATCCTGAGGCCTTTGCAGCAGCCCAGGTTCGATTCCAGCCTGTGGCCCTTTGCTGTGTGTCACTCCCCCTCTGTCTCCCACATTTCCTGTCATTCTATAGCTGTCCTATCATTAAAGGGAAAAATCCCCCAAAAAATAATCTTGAAAAAAAAAAAAAAATACACCTCAGAATATCAGAGACATGATGCAACCCCTTAAAGGACTGTCTCAGCTAAAAAAACTAAATATTTTTTAGTGTGAAGAAGCATTAAGAAGCATTAAGGACGTTACCATCTCAGTATTCGGGATGACCTCGAATATGCTCAGCTGTTTCCGTGTTTCCCTCATATACCTCTCCTTCTCCGGACACATGTCAGGACACGTCCCCACAAACACCTTAGACAGGTCTAAGTCGGTCCTCTTGGGGCGACCTGGTCAGACATATGAAGCGCATAGTTAGCATGCGTGTCATGTTTGTAGCCTGGCTGCAAAAGATTGGTGTGAGAGGTGATTTCACCTTGACGCAGGATCTTGTCCCTCTGCTCCAGGAGGCGGTACTTCTCCTCAGCAGTTTCAGACACCTGGCCAATGAGGTGGAGGAGCGAGGAGGGGACGGGGCGCTCTGAGCTCAGGGCCTCTGTGCTGCTCTCTTTCGGGGGTTCAGCGTCAAACTGCAGAGACTTTGCTAATGACGACTTCTTCACTGGAGAGCTAACACATGAAAAGACATGTGAAAGACAGTTAGATCACTACAGTAACTTTTTAAGCTATTTTTAGGGTGTCCATTGGCCAAAGCCAAACAGCCGTTTCCATGCGCCTCTCACTACTGATTTTGACAAGGAGTTATTAACATCCTTCTAAGTGTAGGTCTACTGTATGTATACTTACCACAGAATCATCACTGCACTTAATAATGGCAAAATCTTGCCATGTCTCAAACCAAGCATGAAGTGGAACTTAATCTAATCATGTAAATGAGCTTCAAATATTCAAACATGAGTTTCCCCATTAAAACAACAATATGAGTGATAACATGAGTTATAACAAGCATTATGTTATAACAACAATTTATGACATTTAACTGATAACATACATATGCTATAACAAGATAAATAGTACATTGTTAGAACAAGAAAAGTTTTTCGTTATGACATGATGAATTTGTGTAATGTAATAACCTGATATACTACACTTAAAACTGGGTAGACTCCCCCCCCAAAAAAAAACTCCAAAAAAAGAGCCCTAAAAAACAAAACAATAAAAACAACACCAAAGGTAGGAGACATAATGTCTGACTTCTATGTTCCTATACTAATAACCCGTGTGTCTGTGTTTGTGCACGTGGGACACAATATTTGCCAACAAGGAAAAAGATAAATAAATAAAATAAAATAAAATAAAAGAAAATAAAAGAAAAGAAAAGAAAAGAAAAGAAAAGAAAAGAAAAGAAAAGAAAAGAAAAGAAAAAAAGTTTTGACCTGAAAAAATCATTTTAAAATGTAAAAACATCTTGTTTTAACAAGAAAGTTATCATTATTATTATACCTTATTACCTGATACTGATCAGTTTGGGTTTTTTTCTGGTGTGGCAGCAATAGGCTTCCTTACAATGATGCCTTCTGGCCAGAGAGTAGGTAAATTATTATTGCCGTTTGCTGCTGCTTTGTGTGCTTTTGCTGTTAGAATCAAACTTTTTCATCCAGATGTAAGTGTTACCTGTGGCTGAAGGTCATCATGCTGCTGGCTGCAGCTCTTCTAAATGGGGGGGAAGCAGCTTTGGACCTGATGTCCTCCTGACTTTCTCCTTTTGCCTCCTCCTTTCCTGCTGCAGGTCTGCTCTCTTTGTCCCCTGGACCTGATGCACAAAAAGCCATAATGTGAGTCACTGCAATGATCTAAGGGTAATATAAAATAAAAAGTATACAGTAAAAAAAGTCACTTTTGCTTGTAGGTCTGTACGACTAAGAATAAAATCAATAGAGCATAACTGTGAATGCCTGCAGCTGGAAATGATTTCTACATCAATTCAACTTTCATAGTAATTGTATTTACTCTGCTTCTTTTTCTGCCACAGGAGGAGGAGTTCGTGTCTTTGAAGGACTTTGCCTTTCTTCTTTGCCTTTGCTGCTGACGCCTGATGGAGAAAACAGTAAGATAAAGCAAAATAAGACTGTGATTTCACTGAAACATACACATCATCATCTTTGTGTCTCACAAAGTTTGGGATTATAATAAACTTTTAGATGTTTTATTCCTTGTTATATGTGTGTCTCTGCCCTTTCCTGGCTTGTAGTTGCTGTGATTTACCATGTCAACATTTACATACTTTGAATTTTTTCTTTGCTCTATTGTGTGTCTGTTTTTAATGTCAAGCACTTTGTGATTTTTATCTGTGAAAGGTGCTCTATAAATACCTTTACTAACTTACTGTTGTTGAACTAAACTGAAATGGAAGGTGATGCCATCAGGCCACAGATTAAGCATGCAATGAGTTAGACAGAAAATAACTCACATGGTCATCAAAGTGTACTATAGCCTGGTTCTTGGCCGGCCGGCAGAAGACCTTGCGGACTTTGCCGAAACGACCAAAGTGTCTCTCAATCACTTCCTTCTTGTTGACGGTTGGAGGCACATTCCTGCACATGATGACGGTGCAGTCACTGGGAGACATGCCGCCCAGGCTGTCCGAGCTCTCTGTGCGTACACCACGTCTCACAGGGGTTATGCTGAGGGTGGGGTCTGGGGTTATTGGTGAGGCTAGAGAGGGATGATGTGTAATAGGTAGACAACAAGATAAGTATATTCTAATGATGCAAACCACTCTTTTATTTTATTTAAGGCATGCACTTGAAATTCATAAAAGCATCTTGAAAAAAAAAAAATACAGGTAATACACAGTTGGCCTAATGCGAGAAATGATATGTGACCAGATATTCTCTTATTTTTGCTCGTATCCACGATTTCTTATTATTATGTTAATACCCATTGATTTTTGGGATTCACCAATGTTTTCTTATTTTTGCTCTTCTTTTAAGTGAGAAAATTTCCCCAGTGGTCAAGAGAACTCATACTAAGATAAGAGAAAAACATCTTGTTATCACAGACCAGAAATTGTCACCTAGAGCAAGGACAAATCTTAAAATTAAAAAATGAAAATAATTAGTGTACAGATATAGTGTAAAGATATGGAATGATAAAGTACACATTATCGAGAGCTCTTCATCTTTAAAAAATTAAGAGGAAAATATAATTACATTTAATTCATGATGTTAAATCATTTCTGGATGCGTGTATATATATAAATATGTCCTTTTTTCCCTTCACTCTGTACTGTGTTCTATGTATTTCCTGTTTTTCGTTGGATTATTGTTTACTAACTGGTTAGTTTTTCTGTTCAGTGTGCTCTTTGTTGTCTTTTTTGTTGTTGTATTTTCTGTAAAATGTTAGTTTAGGGGCTTGGTTTGGGTTTTTTAAATTTGTTTTTGTTTGCTGTTTGAGTGGGGTCCATTTTTTATAAGCCTCTGGCTTCTTGACCTCTGCTGACACTTTTAAAAAAAAATAATCTGGATTTTCTGCAGTTTAAAATTGTGTGCAAATAAACTAAAATTAAAACTATGTAACTACTTCACAATTATAAAATTAATTGCCAATGATTTCTATTATTGTGTAAGCCATTTCTCATGCAAAAACATTTCATGGTTCCAGGTTCTCATATATACTGTATATGTACTGTATGTATGTATTTGTTTGGTGCCATCTCTCGAGTATCAGCCACGAATCTTTGCACACAGCATCACACCTGCCCTTATATAGTGTTTAAGGGGCGTTAACTCTGCTAATAACTGACTTAAAGACAAGTGGGATTCAGCATTGAGCACACCTGGGTAAGAGCAAATTTGGGTGGTTAAGAATGTTTAGTGCTGGTGTCGGCTGGCTCAGTGGATAAAGCAGGCGCCCCATATATGCAGGCAGTGTCCTTGCCGCAGCGGCTGTGTGTTCGATTCCGGCTTGGGGCCCTTTGCTGCATGTCATCCCCCCTCTCTCCCCCTTTCACACTAGCAATCTCTTGTCCTATCTAATAAAGGCAAAAAAATGCAGAAAAAAAATCTTTGAAGAATGTTTAGTGCATCTAGAGCTTACTTCTCTTATTTTTTCTCTTACCAGAAAATGAAGACAAATTTAAAATAATGTTGCTGCATGAGGCTCAGTATGTATGATCTGTACGTCTCACCTGAGTCTTCATCTTTTTGCAGCACATCCCTGGTCAGTGCTGGTGCTATGGGTGGTGCGGCAGGTAGGTCGTCGCCTTGAGTTTGGACGTCTTCTCTCTCTGTCTCTTCCCACTTGGGTGCTTGCTCCTGAGTTTCCTTTGTGGCCTCTCGTTTCACTGACTTGGGGCCATCCTTACGAAGAGCACTTAAAGCCCTACCGAATAATGCTCCTGGTGGGCCACGGGACCTCATCAGAGGCCTCTTTGAAGGATGTCGTGGTGAATCTGCTTCTGTTGCAGCACCCTCCTCCTCCTCTCCTGTGGCAGGCTTCTCTGGGCTGGGTGCCACTGGATCTTCCTTTCGCTTGGTGCCTTTGCCAAGTCGTGCAAATATATTTGTGTCTCCAAGGCCCTCAAGGGTGCTCCCTTTATCCTCTGTACTAGTCTCAACTTTTGCTTTGGTGTCACCAAAAGCTGGGGGCTGACCAAAATTGCTTCCTCCAAAGAGGGGTGCTGCCTGGGACGGGAGGGCTTGGGCTGAAAAGCTGAATGATGATGGGGTGGTGGGCTGGGTGGTAGTTGCCTTAGTGCTGGAGCTAGAAGGAGCTGCTGGCTGGGAAAAGGTGAACTGCAGTGTGTTGGAGGGAGTGCTGCTGCTGCTGCTGCCAGTTGTTAGTGGATTGTTTTGAGCAGAGACAGATGGAGCTACAGCCGGCTGTGAGAAGCTGAAGCCAAGCTGACCTGACTTAGCCCCAGTCAACAGAGAGAAGCCAGTAGTGGTGGTGGTGCTGCTATTCAGGGCGCTGGAGCTTGTCTGGGATACACTGCTGCCAAAAGGTGAACCTGACATTGATGTGGTTTGGGGGTTAGTTGGCTCAGGGCTTGCACTGAAGATTGGTTTGAACAGTGCCTCATTGGCCGGCTTGAAACTGAATTTGGATGATCCGAAGTCTCTGCTCTGGGTCACACTCTGACCCGTGCCAAATACATTGGTGGTGGCACTGGTGGATGATGGCTGTCCAAACACAGACTGTCCAAAACCAAGCGGCTGAGGTTGTCCTATGGCAGTGGTGGATCCAGATGTCATCTGGGAGTTCCCAAATCCAGAGGGCTGTTGGCCAAATCCTGTGGTCTGCTGGCTAAATCCTGGTGCCTGACCAAATGCAGACGGCTGTCCGAATGAAGGTGTCTGACCAAAGACTGAACCCTGGTTTGGTCCACTTGTCTGTCCAAAAGCCGGTGCTGTGCTATTACCAAAGCCTGAGCTACTCATTCCTAATGACTGCTGTCCAAATGCTGGAGCTTGGCTGATTGTAGGCAGCGAGGGGGGCTGTGTGGACGCCTGTCCAAAGGCAGGGGCCTGTCCAAACACGGTATTTCCATGAGATGAGGGCTGTCCAAACGCTGATGGTTGAAAAAAGCTCATAGTTTGGGGTTGATTAGTGGAACTTTGCTGACCGAATGACTGGAACAAACCTGTCTTCAAAGTGTTGCTTGGCGCTTGGAAAGCTCCACCTTGTGGACTGCCAAACGGATTGGATGGGTTCATGGCGCAATATTAGCGGTTGTTTACTATCCTTACTATTTTGTTAAAAGAATTATCTCTCATCCAAGGCATTCAAGCGACAGACGTATGTAACACTAATCCAGTCTCTCGCGTATTTAGGTGTAAAGGTGACACCCTTTCACGTAAAAATCAACACCAAGACGACAAAGCAAATAAAAATACATGGCTGGGCCGCTAGCATTAGCTAGCGAATAGCATAAACATTCTTTCAGTTGACGTTAGCTCGCCAACGTTTGTTCCATTGCTCTTAAAGCTGCTATTTTTGACCACAGAGAAAGTCCGTAGGTATCACCGCATAATAGTAAAACTCTGTGACAAATAATAAAACATCTCACCGTTCACAGTTTTGTTTGCTATCTTGACTTTTTGGTTCAGTTCACGCACATTTTTCCATATCCGGTTCCGGTCCGACGACTCTTCAGGTCCCCGCTCAGTGCTCAACTGCCGACAGTTGCTGCTAACGTCGCTCGAACGGGCTTTAAACGGGCGTGAGACCGCTTTACTTAGCGATAGAATAGGATTCATTTCTATTAACTGTACTGTCATATCTACAAAAACCAGAGAGGGCATAAATAATCGTTTTCGGGGAACTACATGTTGCTACCGCCGGCGGACGTGTCACCTTGATTTCTGTCTGCCCGAAATGACTGAACAACGCTCGCGACTGACGCAAAGCTAACCAACCGTCCTCGTGAACTTACCGCCAGGAAGTGGGTTAGTTTTAATGTTAACTTATGTCTCGGGATTTTTAAAATAACAGTTTTCTCTTTTTACGTCGCTTTTTAAAATGGGAGTAGTACTGCGGAACCTCCAAAAGGTGGTGCCTCTTCGCCGCGCGAGACTGCGCAAGGATGTGGACACACTGAGGCACATACTGGGCATCCAGAAATTTGACCTGGGCATCGTCTGCGTGGACAACCACAGGATCCAGCAAATTAATTACACATACAGGAAGAAAAATGTACCCACGGACGTGCTCTCCTTTCCATTCTACGAGGTAAATATGACAACATGCCAACATATGACTGTAAATGGACAGCCACCTCCACCTTCAAGTGTAAACTGTGAGCCAAACTAGAACCTGGTGGGAAGGGCTCACCAGGATTCATTAAGGTTCTCAATGAATTCATGGACTTGTTAAAACAAGTCACTAATGGGACCTTTACCTGTTTTTAGGACTTGAGACCTGGTAAGCTGCCTTGTCCCTTTCACAGAGATGAGCTGAACCTTGGGGACATTTTCTTGGGGGTCGAGTTTATGATGAAGCAGTGTCAGGAGGAATCCCTAGATCTGCATTCAACGCTCACTGTGAGTAGCTACAGGATTACATTTAAATAAATGAATATATATATATATATACATATATATATATACCTTTGAAACTGGAGCAAAATCACTTTTCTTGCACGGCTTTCTGATGCATTTCACAAGTGTTTCAACCCTTGAACCCAAAGAAAATTGGTGGTGTAAAAAAAGCAATGAGCATAAAAGGAAAAATGGAAAAGAAAGTTAAAAACAAAGGAATTAAGTGGAAAATGTGCTTAAAAATTATACGATTTTTGTAACATAATTTAAAATATGCAATTTTGATCATTATAATTCCCCAACCCTTATCTTTTCATTTTCCCTAGACATTTTGAAAAATTAATTGTCTAAATCTCCAAATTTCTTAAAATTTTCTGGACATTTCTTAGTTGCTCATTGTCTTTTTCCCCCATGGTTTTTCCAATAAAATCATACCAATTTGCTCAGGGTTCAAATACTAGTGAAATATGTCTGGGAGCATCACAAGAAAAGCGATGTTGCTCCAGGTTGCAAAGTGTTAAAAAAGAGCTAGGGACAAACCTACTGAAAACTCTAATTATATTTATCATAGTTACATATTAAAAATAATTTGCAAAAGTATTATATCTTTAAAGCCCCTTTTACATGTCATTTCATGTTTTTTTTCCCTTTTTTGTTTGTAACCAATTTTAAGTTAATTTTCATGTACTTTTTACTAATTTGTAAATTTTTAGGTCATTTCTCCTTTTGTTGCTTATTGTCTTCTTCCCATGTTTTTTTTTTTTTTTTTAAGAAATCAGGCTACTTTTCTCAGTTTTCAGAGAGTTTCTGGATGTGTTAAATGGTTTCACTTTGGAGACCTTTAAAGAACACATGCTTTTAAAACCCGCTTGTGAGTTTGAGTTCTGAGGATATTTAAAATAAATACAAAGTACAACCATTTCAAGTTGAACTTCCCTGCTCGAAGCCAAATAGAATAACTCTTTCTCCAGTGCTATAAAAATGACTGGAAGTGCCTCCTTCATTTTACATCAGCCCATCCCCTCTCATAAAATAACAAATAGTCCCTTGGTTGATATTAATTGCTCTTTATTCGCCTCATGTTTTAGGTCGTCACTGCACATGGTATCTGTCACCTGTTGGGCTACAGACACGAGACAGAAGAGGAATGGACTGAGGTTTGTATGGATAATAAATGGTGAAATAATCTAATGTTCAAAGCACATTTAAAGATTCAGTTCAACCAAATTAAAAAGTGACTTATTCTTCTATAACCTCTAGTGTATGGTATGTAGCCATGAGGATTTTGTTTTTTATGTGGCCAAATGTATTTTTAAGAGACATTTCTGCCTCCATCCCCAAAACAATTTATGTGAATGAAATTTCTTTTCCCACTCAATACAGAAATTTGTAATTTAAACTATTTATCAGAAATTTCTTTCTGGATCTCTCATTTTTGCTCTAGGAAATCCACAAAAGAGGCTTTCACTTATTTTTATCTGATATTTTCTTTGGTTATACAAATAGTTTCAGTAAAGGTTGTTCATAGAAAGTCCAATAAAACGATGTTGATGTCCTATTTCAAATGTAATTGCTTAAAACTGAGAGAACTGAACACATAATTACACAACAGCAGAACTGTTTCTGTGCTGTGTGGATGCTGCTCAGAGGGAGTTTTTGTACCCAGTAAATTTGTGAATTATAAACACATGTTCAGTCATGTTGTCAAGTACCAGAGAGGCTAATATTGTTAAAAATGTTGTTTGCAGATGTTGCAGAGGGAGAACTACATTCTAAGTGAGTACAACAGACTGACAGGGAGGCGACTGGAGCCGCTGATGAAGAGGTGCAGTCAGGACAGGTGACGATGACCGTCACCTGCTGATGCTGACATTACACTTGCACTCAGTGCACTATGGTGCTTGATATTGTTGTTCACTATCCTTTAACCAGGTGGACTACTGGTCTGTTCACTGGTATGCTGCCCTCTCCACAATCACAATCTGCAGCTACCTGTAAGGACTTTAATTACCAGGCAGGAGACAGACAGCTGTGTGACTGTGGGAGTCCCTTTTCCCCCCAAACACTTCATGTGTGTGTTTTAAACATCAAATTAAAAAGTCTTTCAAAAAAAAGCACTTTCACTGTTATATTTTATTAAAATCTGCTTTAGGAAGAGTCAGTTGTGTATGAAGGGTAGAAAAAGCTGTTAATCTTTACTTCACAAATACATTTTACCCTCTTTACACTGCATTTGGGACAGGATGTTCAAGAAAAGTAAATCAAAGGCTGACATAAAAAAAAAGAACCAATTTGTGAGCGACTCGCCTCCTCTCATAACTTGGTATACAACAGAATACTGTACTTCAAGGCTAATAATATAATAATGCACACCTTGAAATCCAACTATATATGGCTGTGTATCAAGAATATCATACCTATTTTTTATGACCCACATTTTTTTATAATGCTATATTATATAGATTTTCTTCTGCTGTGAGGGGAGTTGAGGAAATCATTGGATGTGGTCCAGCAGACATGTTCAGTGTTGCACATTAGCCATGGTGTTCTGAAATGTGGTTTCATTTTTACAGTGGCAATAAACAAAAAAAAAGCTGTACAACCGGTGTCTAGTGTCAGAACAGTACAGGAATAACAATACTTCCTCTTGTTCCATTCTACAAGCAAACAGCTGATAGGAACGAGCTGAACATGTTAGCAGAGGTCTAATGTGTTAAGTTCTGTATACTGGCCTTAGAGATGGTGAATTTAAAGACGTTACGCGATAGCTAGCTTCCCTGGTGGTCTAGTATTAATGACTTCTATTTGCCGTGGCATATCGTGACGGGTTAATTCACATGAATCGAACCCGTGTTGCAATAAATAGAAAATCTGTTGGCTTTTTATAAAGGAAAATCTGACTTACACACATTGTTGAGATCTGACAGACATTCAAAAACAACAAAGTTGTGCAACTTTCAAAGTAAAGCTTGTACACATATTTATAAAAAAGTTTTCTTGGGAGGCACAGAGTCAAAATCCCAAAAGAAAGTAGGCTTTACTGAGAAAAGCTCAGTCAAAACAGGCTCTGTTATTAGCTTTTTTTCTCTTTTTCTTTCCAAATCTATAATATGGAGACAACCGCACACACACAAATTAGTCTGTAAGTAAAACACAAAAAGCAACTGGGAAAACATCCACACGGTGACAGAAAGCTGATTTGAATTGGCCAGTTTATGCCACAACATAAATATTGCACCAAATGTACCCGCTAAATACAACACCCCTCTAACTCTAGAATAGCTTATACTCCAACATAGAATATATCTTTATTTAGTTTATTTGGGAAATAAAGGGTCTGCAAAACATACAATCCATGAAGCACCAGGAGCGTCTGGTGTTTGATAGCTTTTAAGAGAAAGTCTGAACGACCGACAGTAAAATTTAAAGAAGTTATTAAGAAACAAAGAAGAAAAACATTTACAAAAAACAGTTTTGATAAAAATAGCAAAGAAAAACTCCAGCCCCGAAAACATGGGAGGCAAAATTTGATCCACTGAACATTTTTAACTGCATTTCTGGTGTCTTTAAGAGTCTTGACAGTTTAGCACCTGTGTTGGCATGAACAGGTGCAGATTTAGCAGGGCATTTAGTGCTCTGTGGAGGAAAAGAAGTGCCTGAAGACGACCAAAAGAGGACGGCAATCAGTAGTACTCGAGGTTGTTCGGGGGGGAGCTCCATCTGCCAGAGTTCAACGGTGGATGTGTTCGTGTGGCTGCACTCAGAGAGGCTGCAGGACGTTCCTCCCTGCCTCAGAGGTGGTGCTGGCTCCAGATCTCTCCATTTCAGACAGCTGCTCAAACACATCCCTGAGGACACACGTGGACAAGCGTCTCAGAGCCAGCTCATCGAATGCATAAACATACACGACTATAAAATTTAGTCCAGTATGCATGTGGCTTGTTTGTGTCTAGTGTTTACTGTGGTGTAATACTAACGGAAATTGCAAAATATCTAGCAGTTTCTCAAGTGGTGCATAGAAGCCAATAATTTATCGGCCCAATATTCATTCATTGATTTATTATTTTATTTAAAGCCTTGGAGACCACAAAAAACATTATCAAAGCAGAAAAATACAAGGCTTTTACTATATATACAAATAACCAAATCTTAAAACAATGACACAATCAATGAGATCACAAATGAAACCTTAAATTCTCTCGGCGTCACCAATGAGGACAGCTTAAAATTTTGCTGAAGCATATTTCAAGATGTTTTTGATGCATTCCTAATATTACACCCGCATAAGACAGTAGCTGTTTAAAGACACCATCCCCCCGGTTATTCTGCCAACTCACTTGTGCATGTAGAAGAAGATGTATCCACTGCGGTCCCGGTCTCGCTGCACGGCTGCTTCCTGTGTGCGTGACACGTCCAGGTCATTGTAGGTCAGCCACGACTGCTTCTTCATGTCGTACACGTCACTGATGTAATGGCCTACGGTGAAAAATATACGTTCATTTGTGGACAAGTACTGATATGCCATAGTGCGCCTGAGGAGGACGGGATCTCATTCCAACCAAAGACCATTGTTAAGACCAAACTTTAAAGTCCATACTTTGTGTTGCCAAATCACGCCAAAGAGTTTTACCACTCATCTGGAAAAGCTAAGGGTGCTACCTCTGTCCTACTGACAGCAGCAGACAAGCACTTCAAAGGTGGCACTGTGCTGGGCAGGTTACATGTGATAACACTCAGTGTAACACATCTCATTATAACTTGCTCTTTTTAAACGGGTAGCTGTAAAACAACTCCTATGCAGTCGTTTGCGTAAATCTTCATACAAGATTTATCTGCATGGCGAACAGAAGCTCAAACAGACACAAATACTCACCAGAGGAGGAGCTGCTCCCGATGTGACTGACGACACTGATTAGTCTGAAAGAGTTGGGCAAGTCTCCGCTCTGTGGATCACAATATTTATAAGCAGGTTACTATGAATCAAAGTGCTTCAGTCAGTGTATCACAGTATATCATTGATAGTGATAGCTGCTTCTCAGTTCATTGTGGAAATAAACTAGTGTTTTAATAATGTAGCACGTTCTACTTGTTTAAAATAAAAAGGGAAAATGCAGGATGTTGAGTACCTCAGCGTTCCTCTTCAGGTTCTCTGCCTCTGCTTCGGTGTACTCCATGTCCAGCACGTCCTCGTTGCCAGAATCATCATCTGAGCACAGCAGCTCAGGCAGAGAGTTGTTGAACTCTGTTGGGTAAGGATGGGAAATTGATTCCAAGTATTCCAAGGTATAAACTCTTGAGATTGGTGCTACATGACCAGAGATGGTCATGGCAAAAAGCCTCCAACTACCAGAATGCACTTTGGCACACTGGACCGATGAACTCCTCGCTTGTGGGTAACGTAATACATTTCTGTTTTCCTTGTTCCTGATTCTGCTAATTGACCACTTCTACCCCAAAATTTTGGCCTTTTATCCGTCCCTCACTCCAATTGCAAGACAAAAGGTGATTGTGCATCTGCCGTTTTAGCCCCAACCCTCAAGAACAATCTTCTCCAGTCCATCAGATTTTCTGATTCCCTTCACTATTTAAAGAATCTACCATAAACCCACTTTTACAGGCTTCCCTTTCTGTAGAGTAATGCCATGTGTTATGTTTTTGTTTGTTTTAGTCTTTTCTGTCTCTCACTGTGCTGTGCTCTATATTGTAATTTATTTACACTTGATTCATTCATTAATTTATTTTAGATGTGTATGCGCTTTGTAACTGTGTTTTAAAGAGTGCTTTATAAATAGAGCGTTACTTGCTTATTTATAAGTTAAGCGCAGCGCTTAGTTTTTGGCCCGTCTGAAAACAATATAGCGATTGGCTGGAAACAAATGATCTCATAGTGAGCCACAGTGTGGTTCTGAAAACACTTGAGCCGAGAAATAACGCATAAAAGTATCATGGTATATATTTGATCAACACGGCCTAGTTTTACTCTTTGATCTGAGTTTGAGAGAGAGAGAGAGAGAAAGTGGTAGTCTGCTCTCTCAAATTACTTTATACTCCTTTGGTCTTAATGCGAAAGTACAATCTGTAGTTCCAGCAGCAACCTCAAAGCCAGCTAAATCTATCAGATGACTACTGCCAACAGTGCCCGAGACCAACAAACAAAACAAAACAAAAAAATGTCAATAGTACTTGGTCCGGCAAAGATGCTCAAAGACAGCCCCAAAACACAGGCTTTTGAGTGATTATCAGTTTCAACAGTCTGGTACTCAACATTCAGTCAGTCTTGGTACATACCTTGCAAACTGAGCTCAGTGGCCCTCTTCAGATCATCATCCTCTCTCATCTCCTGGGCCTCCTGTATGGGGTCAGGTGGACACAATTAGATTTAGTTTAAGAAATTTCAACATTGCATTCACACAGGTCATGACTGCTGGGTGTTTAATGTCTGCTCATCGACTACAGGCTTCAGTGAGATCAATGATATTTTGAAGATTATTATGAGAATTACTGTAATGTTACACCAGCTTAGCCTGGACAATCAACATTACTAATTAAGAGTTATGGAGCTACAACAGTATTTAGATGCAGTGCCACTATTCCATTCTTAAAGGAACGTCCTGCAGGAGTTAAACTTACATGCTCCTGGAGGCTCTGGGCCAGAGCTTGTTGTAACTCCTGTTCTTCCCTCTCCTGATCCAGATTATACTGCTGGACCCAGTCCAGTTCTCCCTGCTGCTGCACGCTCTCTGGAGTCTGGTTTTCCTTATTCTCATCCATGGTCAAGTCCAGGGAGTCCAGCACATCTACACAAGATCATCACATATAACTCAGTTATCATAATACTTAAACCAGTTATCTCCATGTTAACACCCATACGCCCAACTTTAATAATCACATTACTTATCTTTAGACATATCAGGGTTTCCCACACATTTATTTATTTCTTTTTTTACAGTTAAAACATCTGATAGATTTCCTACTTTTGGAGCTATTTGAATACACACACACACACACACACACACACACACACACATATACACATTGTGGAGTTATTTATAACATCACAATGTCGCAGTGCAGACTACACACAGTGCAGAGATGGAGCAGCAGAATGTCAGGTGCATTCACTGTGAAACTTAATAGGATAGTCTGGTATTTTTGAATTTGGGCTGTATGAGATACCTATTTATAGTCAGTGTATAACACACAGTAGCTGGAGGTCTGCATGCTCACTGTCATCAAAATTTAATTACTTCATTGTTGAATCCAAGTGGACGTTTGGGCTAAATTTAAAGGAATTTCCATTAAGAGGTTTTTGAGAAATTGTGTTCAAAAGAATGGGATGAGTTTACATGGAAGCACAAAAACTGATTTTCCCCTGTAAAAAGAAACAATTTTTCTCAATGTTTTGAGCTCATGATGTTGGATTACCTGCAGGCTGCTTGCTGTCTGTCTCCAGCAGATCTGTATGATAGGCCAGGTCGTGGGCATCTGCATCTCCAAAGCCTGTGTCGGGGCTGCTAGTTGGCTCATCCTGCATGGAGGGTGGAGCCGAGAGACCAGCCTCTTGTCGACTCATCTCCAGCACGGCCGCCAGCATTTCATCATCATTTATACCGCTGAAGTCAGCTGAATCCATTGGTGCTCCTCGCTGAAGACGCAGAACAACAGTGTCACAACAGAGGCAAACAAAAGAAGGAGACTGACTCATAATTGTCACTGTTTGTTCGAGAAAGCTTACCTCTTCCGGCCGGTCATCGTCGTCAGGCAGACAGCTGCTGAAGCGTCTTTTGCGGCTTGCGATCACCTTTCTGCTCGGCTCTTCTTCACAGTCGGAGTCCATGAGGATGGAAGTGCAGCTGGAGTTGGCTGCCTTCCCTCCAATCCTTCTACAAGCACAGTTTTTAACAATTATTTTTGGCATTATCACTACCAAGGCGCTCCAACACAGACACTTTATCAAGGACACTGAGTACAGAACAAGTCGCAGCACACTTAGAACATTAGTCAAGTTGTGGCCAGTTTAAATCTAACTCGTCTGTTTTCACGTCTTTATCTGAAAGTCTTGTAGAACGAGCTGTACTTACCGGAGAGGTGCTGTGGAGGAGTTGACCGACTGTGAGGTTTTGAGTGTTCTGGACCTGAAAACAAGAAAAACATTTAGAAACATAAATGTTTGCTGTCATCACTCAGCCAAAGGAGCCAATTTTTTGCATCTAATTCAACTGCAAAGCCCATTCACTTTCGTTCTATTTTAACACTTTAAAACATGAGTGAATTGGTTTGATTTCTTTAAAAAAAGAAAAAAAGCAATGACCAACTTGGCCAACATATTATGAGAAAATAGTAAAAGGTGACAGGAAAATGACCTCAAAATTTGTTTTTATGAAGGAGATGGAGAGTATTATGGAAATTAGAAAATTACCATCCCCCAAAATGGGAAAAATGTCCAGAAAACAATATCCATAATTATATATTTAAAATTATGTCATAGAACAAAAATATATAAATATATATTTTTAATTTTCATAATTTTTTCGGCTCATTTTTTTTTTTTTTTTTTTAAACTTCCTTTCTTTTTTCCCTTATTTTCATGTAATTTTCTCTAATTTGTTTTATACTAATTTCTTTCTAATTTTCAAACCATGTTAAATACCACAGTGATCATGAAAAAGCATGTGTTTGGGAAGTGCTGAGCATATACTGGATAAATAATTCTTGTATTATAATATATGAGCTGTGTGAAAGTTTGTAAACAGAAGTTTTGATATAGCTTTGCTGCTCTTAAATGCAGCCCTCTACAACAATTTATCAAGGAGTTTTTGGGGTCTAACACGAGGTGAGTAACTGACATACAAATGACCATTTCAGGAATAAGTGTTCCTTTAAAATCCAACTGAATCTTTCAATGGCTCAGGATGTTATTAACCAGCATTTGACATGTTTAAGGTAACTATTTATTCATTTTAGTTGATAGGATGTCTTACATGGAGGCTTGGGAAGTCCAGCCGAGACTAATGGGGGGTCGTGTGGATTCAGTGCAGTGGGACAGCAGGGTCAGGTGTCTGGGAATCACCACCTGCTGGCCCAGCTTGCTGTTCATAGACAACTGAGCATTAAAGCTGTACCGTTTCAGGTGGAGGATGAGCACTCTGTGAAGAGATAAATTTCATTACAAATCAGAAAAGTCATTGGCTTCTTCCTTTATCAAATGCTTGTTTTAATTCTGCTAATGATCAACGGACGATTAAACAACAATAAAAAAAACAGTTTAGATTCAGGCAAGCTGAGCAGCTACTGAGCTTATATTGTAAATGCAGTGTGCTTCTACTCAACTCTGACACTAAATGTGAAAACTTCTCATTGTGCATTTCACTGTCTGTAGTCTGTGTGCAAATACCTGGGCAGTTTGCTGAATTTATGTGTAACAGTCGCTGATTTCCCATTGCACTTTTCACACGAGTACTCAATCTCCTCCATCTGCAAAAGGAAAAAGAAAACTTCTATAGTTAAACAGTGTTTCTCCCATATGCATTCAGCAGTTGCTTTATGAAAATGCCCACATGCCTTTAACTCCTCCTATCTTCTTTGAGCAGACAGCGTCAGGAACGAACATGGATTATAAACTGAACAACTCCAGATAAGGGGTTTCTTATAAACTGGCCACTGATCATTAGTGGCCAATATTTGTTCTCTGATTGACGGTCGATCAGAAGACACACAGCACGAGACAATTTCTATACACGCCACTAAAACAGCATCACTGGTCTGGCTGTTCATACAAACTGTAGCTCAATCTGAACATTCATTATTAAAGTCAGACACACCGTCTCTCTCTCCTCTCTGCACGTATACACATCACAATGACTGCTTCTTTAGAGACAGCGATACATTCTACTGTTTTCTGACAGTGGTTACACTCAGCTTTGATCAGTTATTTATTGTTCCCACATGACTGACATGACATCTTTATATATTTGAGCTCTTTTTCATCTGCATTTCTTCTGGATTTGAGTAGATTTGTCTCTGTGACTGGAAACGCACGGTTAATTAGAGGAAAACTGGAGCAATTGTAACAATATTTGGATACAAATTTGATCAAAAATAAACCTCTGATTCGAACTATAACGAGGTTAAAGACTCACCCTAAAAAAGAGATCAAGAGAATCCTGGATCGAGCGAAGTGGGAGGGTTTTCTTTCGCCGTGGTAGGTCGATGGACAGGTCGTTGAACTGCTCTCGCTTGCTCACTACCTCGCCACAGCTGCAAAAGAACACGAAGCCATAAAATGAAATCTCTTTTCTCCAGAGTCACTAACAGTTTGGCACATATAACAAAAAAGACAAGGATAAAGTGAGAGGAAGCAGGAGACAGGCCTCACCCTTTGCAGGTGATGGTGTGCTGCACCTCAAATTCCATGTTGACCGCGACAGGGCAGGTGTAGATGCGGGAGGTGTCCGCCTCTTCACCGGGCTCTGCCTTGGCTGCCAATGAAGTCACCTCCTGGCCGTTCTCGCACACGGCAGAGGACGATGAGGACGCTGCAGCTTCGTTTGTCCAGCTCTTGTTCATTTTCTCCACATCGTCCTTTAACTGGTCCAAACACTGGCTCAGGAACTCATGAGCATCCTGGTAAACGAATCAAACAAAAAAAAATTTCTGGTTGAAATTTTCAAAGTACCAATAGACAACTGCTCTGAACTGTTAACACTTGAGGGAGATCTTACATTCTGCATGTTCCCAGAGAAACGCTCAGCTGTAGAGGAGATGGCACTCTTCACTTTCCTCAACAGGTCCTTTTTTGTCTCTGGACAGCCCACGTCCTTCTTGACCATAAGGTGAGCAAAACGCCTGCAGGCAGTGTCGATATCGCACAGAATGAAGTACTTTTAGGCATGTTTGGAAAAGGAGGCTAGCTGGCAAAGCACATGAACAAATTATTTTCTACAAGGATGTCCCTTTCACAATCTGAAGGACATCAGACATCACATCCATCTTGCTTTAATCTGTCCTCACAGCCTAACGCAGTACCTGAGCAATGCATTGATGGGCACTTTCTTCCACGGGATGCTCTGCCTCAGCATGTCGTTGGAGAAGGAAGGCAGGCTGAAGAGGGACTGCAGGATGGCATTCATGTAGCAAGTATTGCCCAGGTTGGAGAATCTGTGATATATCAATGAAAGGATTTACTTGATACATAAGAGATGTGGTTTTTATGATGCTTTAAGTGTTTATGTTTTAAAATCATAAACACAAATAATGTTGCTTGGAAAAAACATGTGGGGGGCATAAAAAGCTCTTTCTGATTTTCCATGTGTCAGTCAGGTTCACAGTATACAATATAAATAAATAGATGGCTTACTCTTACCCTTGTAGCGGGGGCTGTGGCTGGGCCAGAGTGGAAGGCCTCTGCTTGTTCCAGCCGCCGTAGTCCAGAGAGGGACGCACCTTCTTGAAGGGAGTGGAGTGATTGGGCAGCAGGAGGCTTCTCTTAGCTGATGGGGTCTGTGCTGTACTCGATGGCCTAAGGGGGTATTTAAGTAAGGAATAAACAGATGTAAATCACTGGCCTCACGATGACTTGATGCTTTAACGTGACAGTTAGCATCAAATACTATTAAAATTTCTCATTTTAATTTTGAAAACTCAAATACCTACGGTGATCTTCTGACAAAATTGTATAATCATGAGATTAACGTACAATAATGTGACACATGCAGACCGGCCAACTTTGGTCTTTCTGCAACTTATTTCCAAAGTTATATTATCTATGTGCTGTATAATGACTTTATTTTATTCCTATATTTATAAATATATACATTTCTTTATATTGTTAGGGTTTAATTTTTTCCACTCTTGCATGTGAAGCACTTTGTGCTGCATTTTTTTATGACAAGGGTTATACAGGATG